>NC_090054.1:12423305-12568588 GCF_038355195.1 Osmerus mordax | reverse complement strand
GTATTCCCCTGCTGGGCTTGCTTGCTGACTTGTAATTGACAAGCGCCTGTTAAGCTTTTCCACTGTAATAAAGAGCAGAAGACCAGGGGGGCCCTATGGAGAAGCTTCACCCTTATTTCAGTCTCTGACCTGAACACCATGTCTACTGGGTTACACTTTCCCAGACCTTTACTGAGCCAACCCGGAGCTCTCATCTTTCAAAACAGATGCATTTGTACGTTTTCTTTATTGGACCAACTGGTGGAATGAAAAATAGATGCAGAAGTCGACCACACCAGCGAGGGCCATAACAGGACCCCTTGGAGGTGATTGGTTAACGATGACATTCGGTGTGTAAGGCCTGGATGGGTTTTGGTCTCCTACAGTGCCTGAACAAAATTCCACGGAAAACTCGAGTCTCATATAACAATGGAATTTGAGCAATTCGATCACCTCACTGTTCTTCTTATTCACACTCTTTTAAGCTGACCCTAGGTCCGCCACTTTGGGCTTCGGGTGTCGTGGTGGCTAGGCCATGATCCAGAACCTCTGGAAAATCCATAGAGCTTCTCCACATTTTTCTCCTTCACCTCGGAGGATTGACGCACTAACGGCTTTGCAAGGCAAACGGAGAGAAGCACAGCTCCTACGTGGGAGCTGCGCACATTCTTCTGTGGGGGAAAGGAATTTGACGCACCCTGGAGCTCACGTACAAGTCCACATACTGACAAAGCGTCTATTGAAGATGGAGTTGATTGTTTCCTTGAAGACCCACATTATGTTTAAAGGGGAAACCTAGGACTATGGGGGAGACAGAAAGAGAGAAAGCGAATAAGAGATAGAGAAAAGAGGGAGATAAAGAGAAAGAGAAAGAGAGAGAGAGAGAGAGAGAGAGAGAGAGAGAGAGAGAGAGAGAGAGAGAGAGAGAGAGAGAGAGAGAGAGAGAGAGAGAGAGAGAGAGGAAGAAGAACAAAAAAACTTTACCAGTTTTACCGTGTCTAATTAAATATGCAAGATGATCTCTCTGTGTCTCTCTCTCTGTATATTGGGTTTGCATTGTAACACATCATGGTTTGACCTCTTCACCAAACAACTCCTCGCAGCCTTACACTGAGAGAACTACCATGAGGTCGGCCATATTCCAAAGGATACAGGAGAATATATCAACAGTTCTGTTTGTTATGATTGCATGACAAATGTTTAACATGGGAACGCTATTATCGTCTTCCTGTCAATGATAAGGATCTCTAGAATGGGGAAAGTGACACGTGAAAGGGTGACAGAAGTGAAGAGTAAACCAAATCTGAGAGAAATGTGTACCTCAACATGACCTTTACTTCTAGTCTCCTGGACGCCACACAGGAAATATCAGTATTGACCCCTTGGCAGACCAAGACAGATGCTCATCATTCAAGTAAATAACCTGCCGCATACTTCATAATGAGTTGGCATCACATAGTGGTCACGCCACAAGCCAACCGAGCAATCATGCCCCTTGTACCTTCCCTAACCTGAACTTACTGAATCATGTTGTTCCCTAACAACTGAGTAATATTCTCCCACATGAATTACATTTAAGATCCTCCTCTCAACTGATAATCAGATGCCTTGGTTTTAACTTGAGGTGAGAGATGCCATTTCAAATAACATGGCTCAGTTCCAATGTGTGTGTGTGTGTGTGCATCCGCGCGTGTGTGTGCATGTGCAGGGTAGGCTGTAAACCAACTGATGAGGTAGAGGCTGACAGCCTTCAGCCAGGCCGGCCAAGACAAACAAAGAGAAGGAAACACTGCCTATCTTTTTAATAGGTCTAATTAGCTCTTAAGAGGATCAGAGGGGGGTGTTGAGAGGTTACGGGAAGTGGGTGGTAGTGTGTGTGTGTGTGTGTGTGGGGGGGGGGGGGGGGGCACAGGAACACCAGGGGTGAAGAGGTTTAGGAAGGATGATTAAGATAGTGCTAGGTAAAGACTGGACTACAATGTTCAACCGTCGACAATTGAGGCACTGGAGGGTAGGGAAAGGATGAGACAGGAAGAGAAAAAAAGAGACAGGGAAAGAGAGAGAGACAGGGACACAGAGAGACAGAGAAAGGGACACAGAGGAAGAGTGTGTCCCCCAACTCAAAGCACAGAGAGAGAGAGAGAGAGAGAGAGAGAGAGAGAGAGAGAGAGAGAGAGAGAGAGAGAGAGAGAGAGAGAGAGAGAGAGAGAGAGAGATAGAGAGACTAATCTGTATGTCCTCTGTCCTCCTAAAGCGCCTCTGAGATCTCCGGTGAATTTTCCCAGATCATCGGGGGGTAATTTTAGGGTAGAAGGGAGTGGGCAGGGTCGGGGGCAGGTTGACCCTAAGTGGAATCTTCTTTGGCCTGTAACAGATCCGTGAACTGGCGGTACCTTTGGTGTGTGTTTGTGATGCAGCACCAGTGCTCCCTTTAGTGTTCATCTTCCAGGAAAGGAAAGGATAGTTCCTAACTAGGACTATGATGGAATAGATGGTAGAGAAGATGGGTTGAGAAAACAGAGTCACATGAGCCTTGGTTCATATAAGCTCCTGATAGTGTTTCCACCCCACTGAACTGTTGTTGGTTACCGCCTTATGTCATGATTAGAGTAAAGCTTTAATTAGTGGTCAGAAGACAAAGCTAGTCAAACAGGGTGACATAGATGATTGCAACCTATATAACCTATGGCTCAAAAGAGATTACGTTATATCAGAAGTCCTGCCAGGCAATTAAAGTCACATTAAGCAAGTCTGCATTTCTACCAAGTCATGTCACCGTTTTAAGGGAAGTCGCCCATATAACGTGGCTGTGTGCATCAAAGATCCTGCAAGGTTATTGTTTCATATGAAAAGGCCATTGAGAGAAGGGGGGGAATGCATGGGCTATGAGCCCCAAGGCCGATCAGCGAAATCGGTGCCTGATGTTGTAACACAAAAGCAAAAGCGTAAACCTTCTCATATTTAGACATCTGGAAAGGTCCTTATTGATATAAAGACAGCATGAAAGCTTGGGCCTTTTATTAAGAAAAAACAATCCCTTCATTGATGTGACCTTGCTCCAGACGTCACGGGTATTTCAGAAACATTATAGAACAGCTCTCTGATGTGGGTAGCCACCATTACCTATACGTTTAGTAATTTATACATATTTAAAAAAGCATTGTATGGTTTTACGCAGGTACCGAAATATTATACAGTAACCTAATCCTAAAATGAGAGGATATTCTCTGGCTCAACTTCTTCAATGAAAAGTGAATCATTTATATGTTATTTTCAACATGGCTTTAAAGGTGTCACTTTGCGTTGATGGAGGGGTAATTTGTTATGGAGTTTCCATTCCAGTGGGCTATCAAAAATACCCACTAAAAGAACTCAACAGTCCAATCTTGGGAAAATGTGGAAAACCATTATTCGAGGACTGGGACAAAGTCCTATACAATTGCTCCATGTACCCATGAAATATAAGCCATGAGATCCAAACACTCAAATTTAAATAGCCATCTTCTTTTTTTTTTTTTTTTTTTACTTGTGTGATGTAATATGAAATGGACAGCCTCGTTGTGGTCTGTTAGAAGGGGCCCATGTTTGGTAGAGATGAGTATCCTGTACATCACATCTCTAAGCTTCACAGCTTAGGTTTCATAGCCCCCTACATTTCTGTGTCAGTATACAAGTGTATGTATGTGTGTGTGTTTATTCTCCAGACTAAAAGTCCTGATGTATTTACAAGTAACACATAAATAAATACCCAGACTTCTAGGATGCTAAATAATGTCTAAGAGACAAGGTTACAAACGATTCGTCAAGAAGCAAGTCAGAAATCAGAGGACCATTCCAACAACAACATCCCGAGCAAGTCCTCCAGTCCTCAGAAGTACGGCGACATCCATCCTTTAACGTTGGCAAACGAACTCATCCTCCCTTCATTAACTGTTGATGTTGCTGCCGGGACACAGTGCACTCACACAAGGCCGGGAGGGCAGTCCTTACACAAGCTTTTATCCATCAACAACAGTACAGGAGGGTTCCGCTCCTTCTTTCAATCAGAGGATGATGTGAAGCAGATGGCCCACTTCTTCAGGTCCATTAGCTGCGAGTACAACACATCCACACCATTAATAGCCCATATTAACAATCAAGGCGCCGGTGTTTTCATTGCACTCCGAGACATAAATTCAGGCAATCCTCAATGTGCGGTTGGTGGTGAGGGTGTGTGTGTGTGTGTGTGTTGCAGTGCGTATTTGACTTTTGGTCTTGAAGTCTGTAATTACTTGCAAACTAAAAAGGTGACACACGACCTTTTGTAAATGGCTTCTGCAGTTTCAACTACTGTACTGTTCCATTTACTGCCGTTGCCCTCTGGAGCCAATGGGAGAAATACAAGCTTTTCCCTCTGAGTTTCAATGAATTGTATTGTCGTTGGCAACCATCCCAGCTCTGTTAACATAAGAGCGTGCTCCCTGTGGGTTTGCTCGCTCGCCACGGTCCGCTACGATGCCCACAGGATGTCTGGAGTGAGCGAGGGGGCCTCCGCGGACGGTGCCAACACGAGATGGCCCTCTGGGAAATAGTGGGAAAGAGCATGTGTGTGGCTTTCTGTGTTTGTAATGTGGCAGTGTGTTTACAGTGTGCTTACAGTGTGTGTGTGTGTGGGTGTGTGTGTGTGTGCGCGTGTGCGCGTGTGTGTGTCGGCGTGCGTGTGTTTGTGTGTGCGTGTGTGTGCGTTTCGGTGGGGTCCCAGGCCTGGAAACCACACATTCACATGACACCTGGTATTTAGGCCCCACTCTTCCTGTAAACACCAATTATCAAACAAATGTATCTTAATTACACAAATGTGTTAAACTGCGTATAACTGAACAGTCTGGGGGGGGGGCAGCAGATCTGGTAGCATGTTTTGAAGCTAGTGTGTCACACAGCCTACAGGTGAGACCGCATATCATCAGGAGGGCAACCATGTCTGTGGTGACCGCACATTCTGCACAGTACAGAAATATACTCCAAATAAATAAATATCTGTAGCAACACTTTCATAACACTAAACAAAAACATCACAGTTCAGTATTATTGGCTAACTGAATTTCCAGTACGACTTCCCCATGGCGACTCGAGGGGCTACCACACCTACATTATAAGGATAAGGGTGTTCCACTGATTATAACATGATTAGCTTTCCATTACAACAACAGTTTTGCATTTGCAGCAATTCTGAATCGCTATTACATTTCATGCATAACTCACTCATTATGAAGCTATAAAAATCATCTGTGGGCACAGATGAGAGGGGTTGATACATAGAATAACCTTATTTTTTTTTTTAAGACTTCGGTTAGATTCATGCAATCCTTTGTATTGGTGCAGAGCAGACATCACGAATCTTGAAACATTTAGGCCTGTTGTGTACATCTTTGTTTGCCTTGCTTCCTTCTGTGTGAGTTGCTTCCTTTATATTGGAGTCACATTTTATTGGTAGATGTTTATTCTCATTTCCCAACCATCTGCTTACCTACTCACACTCTTCCAAACACCAGAGATTCATGGAATTGCATGTTTATTTTTGTTGGTTTAAATCCAAATGCAATTTTGAGAAAAATGTGCTCCTGCCTGCAGGTTTTCAATATTCAGCTCGCCACAGTCATGAAGATGTCAAATTCTCATGGACCACACATCTATACTGTTCTGCGATACAATTGAGAATAGCCATGGTATTTGAAATTTTCAAAGGAACGTCAGGGGTTACCATTTGACCAATGCCCGTTTACTGAGAGTCTGAAGGGGCCAACGTGGGCCAACCTTCTATTTGGCAAAACTCCATCTTCTTCATAGTTTATTTGCCAGGAAATCAGTCAATATGTAGACATGATTTCCGCCATGTGCATGCGCTGTCAGCAGCTCTTGACAAGTTCCAACCAAGCACACAGATATTAATTCAAGTAAACAATTCCTAAAGTTGGGTTAGACCACCGTAGCGTAGCATTGAATTGTGGTTTCTACCCCTTGATTTGACCGCAACTGTAAGCAAGAAAGCCAGTCTCAATTTCATTCGTTTTTTTTTTTTTCAATACAGCAATCTCAGCAGTAATTGTTCTGGGAGACTCAGTGGTTGTGGGGTCAGCTTGAATTACACCTAATTGCACCTCTACATATTCACTATCATGCTTTTATTTGTAAAAGGCAAAATGGCTGCCCACTTGTGACTTACTCGCTGAATGACTGCGCATTTCCTAAATCCCAATCACGCAGCATGCACAGAATAAGGTTAAATGATACCATTTCCATAATTCAATCCTCTACTTAGAATAAGCCTACATTTGGCACATGTCTGAGGTACTTTCATTTGAAAGAATCGGCACAAATCTTATTTGTCAAATACTCAATACAGAGTCCATACTTCACAGCATACGCTGTGTTTGCTCAGCTCTTTCTACAATTCAACACGGAAATGGCCAGCGGGGTAGACAAACAGCCTTAAAGGCGTCTCTTCCTGAGTAGAGCATTAAGAGTTGGCCGTTAAAGTTCTACAAACAAGATGCTAACAGGTTTAGGATGTGGAAGCTGTATCGGTGTTGGAACAGTGGGAGGGGATTGGGCAAACTCTTTGACCAGGACCAGGATCTTGATCGGAAAACCAGATGGTCAACTGGAATTCTACTGTGTCTCAGTGTCTCCCTCACCTACCGTACCTCAGAGGGGTGTGTTACTTTCTCTTCCTTCGCCCTCTGAACACTCCCCAATCCTCTAACCGTTCCCTCTTTCTCTCGGCTAAAATGTTCAACGTTTCTGTTGAATGCGTACACCATTATCCCTCCCGTGTTGAGCTTCCTGTTTCTGGAACTCTTCCATCCGTCCGACACACTTTCCTCCATCCTTCCCTCTCTCCTTCTGTCCCCCCACACTGGTCAGTCTCCTCTCTCTCTCTCTCTCTCTCTCTCTCTCTCTCTCTCTCTCTCTCTCTCTCTCTCTCTCTCTCTCTCTCTCTCTCTCTCTCTCTCTCCCTCTCTCTCTCTCTGGGACCAGCGGCAGCCCCACCCCAAGTATGGCTGCACACTGGCAGCTGCTGTGAAAACTAATCACAGGCGAAGAAAGGGGATCTGCTGGCCGCTCTTCCTGTCAGCAGACATGTCAAGGTGAACTTGGGGGACTCCTTAAATAACCACCCCAGCGACCCCATGCTCCCCCCCTTCCCCCTCCATCGGTGCAAAGATTAGAGGAAGCCTCTTGTTTACAAGGGTCATGGGGGGGGGGGGACTTTTATCGACAGCAATTGGATGGATGGGGTGATTATGAAAAGGTTTGAGAAAAAATGAACAGGGGTGGACAGGTGTAACTGACCCCCTCCCCTGAAGATTTTGTTCTCAGTTAGCTCATTTTCTTTCAATGAACAGAACTGTCTGTCCTTATGGACTCTCTCCCACCCCCCACCCTCGACCCCCGACCCCCCACTACACCAGACATTACTCACACACTCTTCCTCTCTTGCACTTACACACAGACAGTTTTTTTTTCCCTACTCTCTTTGATCTGGCACTAGGTGCTGCTTTGGTCTGTCAGCAGGCTGGCTATGGGCATACTCTGAGAGCTCTGCGTGCCAGCTACCCAAATGTGCCCTACAAGCCAAACCAGCATGCTGGCAATGGAGCCTGTCTGACAAGTGTTTGTACCTTGAGCAATAAAATAAAGTCACAATGTTTTCACACAGCACCGTCTCCCCAAGCGCCGCTCCACTTATAAGCAGGTCAAATTTAGATTGACGGACAGGCACAACTAAGCTTCTTTCACTGCAAATGTCCAGTCACTAAGAATAGATGTGTCCATGTCCACTGTAATGTTTGAGTAAACACAACTCTGTTGTTGAGTGCAATATTGTGCTGGCGATAAATAACTGGAATCGATTCTGATGGCTTAAAATAGGTGGCCGAAATGATGAGCTACTGGGTTTTCATGTCCATTGTTCCAATAACAAACCTTTGGAGCCTTATTCTTTGTTCCCCCTCCGCACACCAACCGTGCTGCCTAATGTCAATGTGACACATTGCGGACAAGAGGGATCGAAAAAATGATGTCTATGTCATGCAGCTCTTTAAATCTGTCTATCATGCCCGGCCCCATCCCAGATGGTGTGTGTATGCAAGTCTGTGTGTGTGCGTGTGCGGGTGTGTGTGTGTAAGTGGGCCCTGGCGGGTGGCAGCGGCAGCCCTGCTGCCCGTCTCATTCACCATTATTCTGGCAGGGGGGGGGGGGCGGGGAGGGTGAATGGAAGAGGGGTGAGGGTCAGCTATGCCTACGACGCCAGGCTGCCAGCCTGTGTGGCATTAGGAGGAGGGGGAGGGGGCGGGCAGGCGGCAAGGGGGGGGGGGGGGTCTGTTCTCTGATTACAATCCAGCGAACACACTGGATGCAGCTTCCTCTCGGAGCTCGGCCAGGTAAATTGTCAAAGCCCACTTCCTCCCTCTCTAGCAGTGGGCTTAGAAGGCCTTTACCTCCCCTTCTCCCTGCCCCCTTTCCTGCTATCCTTTCTCATTCACTCCATCCCCCCTTTTTAACCAGGATTAATCCCCCCAGATAAGGGGTACGTAAGCTACAGCAGGGCCCTGCTCTGCAGTAATGCACGGAAGATAAGGGCCGTGTTATCCAGTCCCAGGAAGTGGCTGAACGAGTGCCAGTGACACGCTCTTCCCAAGATAGAACTCTAGTCACTTCGCATACATAAACACACACACACAGGGTCAGGAGTACGCAAACTCACACACACCTGTGCACACTCTCTCTCTCTGACACATACCCGCAACTCCCGCCCCCTTTGACTCCAAGCATGGCTCCCACCATTGTCGTCCCCAGGCACAAAGCAACTAAATCCGAGGAGTTAGGGTTATTTGATGGAGCGGAAAGAGTATCGCCAAGCAAAATGAGGAGGGTACCGAGTTTGCCTTTTCTTTCCTTCTTCTGACTTGACATCCAAGAAAGTCCGCTTCAGTTTGTCCCACAACAACGTGGCCTGGATTCAATCATGCTGTTATCACGGTCTTGGCTTTTATCTATTCTTTGATTGACAACTTGATAACCACTTCAATAAAAAAAGAGTACAAGTATCTAAGTTAATTTTATGATCGTTCAATTAATCCCGATTAGTCAGTTTCATCCACAACATGCGTGACTACTTCGATGGCAATAAATATTCACGTAAACACTGTTGGTGAGTGTTGGACAGGGCTGATAAACACTCACTCTCACGTATTTTCATAGCCGTAAATCTTAGGGGGGTTAACGTATACACACTGTATCCTCCGTGGGAGAAACACACCGCTTTTAACAATGCTCCAATTACAGATCGCTCCCTCCTCTCCCGCTCTTGTTTATCTGACTGGGCCACGGACTTCCTGACCTTTTGCTTGATGTTCACATTCGCACCATGTCCCACATATGAAATATGAAATGTTCCTACATCTTGGTTCCTTAGACTTTGGATACACTTATTTTTTATTACCTCCTGTACCAGTACATTCAGGCCAAACATTTGTTTTAGATGTATATGTTTTATTTGTATTTCATAACACAGCCACAGCAAATATGTCATCCTCTTAAGAAGGATGTGATATATTTTATTGGGATTCTCAACCTCTACTGCCAAATACTGCAAAAACGAATCAATGCAAACAAAGTTAACTGGCATTTACAATATCTACAGTATGTGGTTAGCTGTTCGTCAAAAACTAAAGGCATGCAAGTCATTAAAATGTCTGATTAATGCCAATTCATGCCAATCAAAATAAAGTCTTAAACCATAAGGCTTTGTGGAATATTCTAATCCAGGCTAAGAATGTGCTCTTTCTCTGAACCAGCTTGGTCAACATGTGACTGTGAGCTAATTGGAAGGTGACACACATAGGGCTTTAGCCGTCCCGTCAATGGTGCCATGTTTAGATATGAGAACATGCAATGCTTCACTCAGAGGGATGTACACATCTCCGCATAGCCAGACTGTTGACATGAAAGCACTCAGCGATTGAAAATGTCTGACTTGTTTATTTCCGACAACCCCTCTTAAAAATAGAATGTTTGAGTACCGGTAAGGAGTTGGGCAATGTTGTTGTTACAAAAGCAGAAGTCGCAACATACACGTGTGACAGACTTTATTGTTAACGTAAAAACGTGAACGCTGAATATATGAGCAAATACCCACCTTACTCTGCTTTTAGCATGTCCGTACATGAGGTGATTGTTCACTGGCTCACAAACATGTCAAGCCCAGAATAATACCAAGTGTCCTTCAACTGACAGCCCAAAACCTCCTCGACATGACACAGGAAACGCTATTTATGTTATTTTCCTTGTGTTCAAAAGACAGGTGAGGCATTTCAACATAACTTCAACAGAAAGTCAGATTCAACTTCTGGGTCAATATCTAACACATTGTTTACGCTGATTTGACTTCTGGGAGAACATTTCGATGTAGCCTCGGCCTAAATAAACCTTTTTGGAAAACAAAAGCCTACAAAGTATAAGGATTCCACTTTGTGATGAACGACGCTCATTAATCTGTTCCCTGAGTTCATCAATCTTCAATTCTTTAACCACTATACCTCAGCCGCACAATTACACGCCATAACATATAGGCTAAATTACAATAGTGGCTTGCTCTCTTGTCTTAGGGTCTGTTCACGGGGGCCTCTTGAGGACCAGGGAAGTGGGCTCGCTATGGCTCTGGTCGCCCGGCACTGAAAATAAACAAAGGAATGGGAGCCATCTGAACGCTGTGTGCCGCTCTTTGATTGGCAGTAGCCAGGTGGGCGCTGGGAGCACTGTATAGCCATACATATACATATCCCACAGTGCACCGCAGCGAGGGTGGAGGGCTGGAGCCATTGGGCCGTCCAGGGGCCCTGTGTCATTGTTGAAAGGGACATCAATGGAGAGGTCTTTACACAATAAGAGTGGAGGTGATGGATGGTAGGCCGTAATCCTGGAATAAGAGCAAGACGATAGCCTTTAGAATATCCGTAGCCTATGGTGCAAAGCCGTAAGGTCACAGTAGATATATGTTGTAGCCCCACCACCTAAAAAACGCTTCCCTGTGTGAGGCTGATGCATTTCGTCGACGTCGAGCCAGACCTTATGCAATATGTGGGTTCAAAACAACACAGCACGTCTTCTCAGGATCCTTTCACAGCAGTCTGAGCTGTGGGACCGGGAACTCACAAACAGTCGGCTCTGCCCATAAAACACACCGACCATCTGGGATGGTCAGAGTTGAAAGAGCTCCCCACACCTGCAACACGAGGCCCTCGTCTCCGGGGCTGTGACTGCGTGTGCGTCCCAACCGCTCTTCAGAGGACCTCCAAAGACATTCACTGACCCGTTAAAAGCCTAGCATCCTATTGACAAGGCCAATTAGCACTAATGTGTGGACGCTCTCACGCCCCCTGGTTCTCACAGACGTGTTTGGCTCAGGCGAGCAGGCAGACATATGTGGGCCCACGTGAAAATGTTCAAACGCACACAAACACACAAAACCATGACAACAAACACACAGAGACACACGTAAGGTTCACGGACACCGTGACGTGGAGAATAATATAATCATATGCAGAGCCTCACGGACATTGGCATTCCCAAATCCTTCAGTGTCCTGCAGACAGACTCGACACTGCGTAATTACTTAATGAGTGACACCGGGATAGGGGAGCAGGGAAACAGGTGTCTGTGGTGACTGAGGTGGCTTCTCAAATGGGAGTCACACACAATTCTCAGTACAGCTCATTCACTTCAGTTAACCTAACTGGGATCTGAAAACACACACGGAATTCTACTTGAATGGAATAATGTTTTAATGTCGTTCCAAAACAAAGACTACGCCAGCATAATTCAAGTCCAAGGATAAGATTTTAAATCTTTCAATTCCACGGGTCACAATGTTACACCACAATGGGACAACACTGTGTGTAGAGGGTGGCGGATATGGCTAGTTATCAGTGGGATGCCTTGCCATCCTTACCCAGGAATGCCCTGATGATGGCACCTCGTCACGCCAGATTCCATCATGAACCAATGTGACACAGAATGCCCTCTGCTGCAACCATTGTCAAATGCCACTGACCCAACTGTGCCCAAAATACACCTCCACCTGTCGTCATGGTGAAGCTGGCCCGAGGGCACAAGTGCAAAATGAGGGCACCAGTTGGCATGCATAGTATCAAGTGTGGCAGATAGTGGTATACTAGTAAAACCTGTTGGATATCCTTGCATTTGTTGTCCCTTCCTGACACTGCGAGGGGAATCCGTCATTGTGCCTTACTGCCCCAGCTACTATGACTGGGTATCCATTTACACTCTACTTTGATCTTTGAGGCATTTTTTTTTACCCTCTAACCTTGCTGCGATACTGTGTTTGTACAAACTGTTTGTATTGTTTGCCTCCGTGTCCGTAATGAGAGATTTCACACAGTTAAGAAAACAAAAGCTTTGCATGCGCATGAGCCATTAGTTACCCTCACGGAGGTGCCTTCGATCATAAAAACGTCATTACCTGCCTAAAGGTGTTATAAACCAACGGAGATAACCCTGACTTCTCTCACCTTACACTGATTGCATGGGAGTTGCACACTGTTCCCATTGACGACCAAACTAACATAAATGATACCATCCCACTAGTAAAACCAAACTCTGAATGAGGCCCTTCAACTGTAAACAAGAGAAGCCTTTGTGCGAAAAACCCTTCCTCCAAAAGATCCTTATATGATTTTCTCAGGTAACAAACACCTTTAGGGGAAGATCTCACTAACAGGGATCAATATCTCACCCCTAGGCAGTAGCCAAGCGCCATAAACGTCCCACCCCTACTACTCCTACCTACTTAAGGTAGTGACCCATATAAAGAGGGCAAATTCCCCTCACCCAGAGGGAGGAAACCAAAGCAAGATTTGAGCGGCTGTGATTAGTGGCGGTGGCTGAAAAAGACTCTTAACTACACCAGAGCGGAGCCCAGCTCAGAGGTGAGCCGAGTGGATAAAGGAGGACTTACCTGGTGGACACACACAGCTCTGGGTCACGTCCCTGGCCTCTCGTGTCTTGGGAAGCCGAGCAGCTAGTTTCTAGAGAAGAGAGGAGACAGAGGGGAGTGTCAGAGCAAGCATGATCAAAACGTCTCTAATTCAATGTTATCGGATGTGTTCATGCCCTGTCAAAGGCATACAACTGACATACTGTTGATGAAGCCTAAAACAAATGACACAGACCCTTAACTTCAGACGAAGGGTGTTCACATCTTAGTCAAGGAATGGTTCCGTTTTTACAGCTGACCTCAATAAACAAACAACAGTGATTCCATGATCTGACCCTGTGCAGACACACAAGCACATCCCCACTGCACACAGCCATCCAGAGCCATTCAGTGTACTTACTGTCAGAGGAATGTCAGAGTGCTGTTTCGATGCTTCTAACAGGTTTTAGGGTTGATGTTAATAGTGTTCTGCAATTCTGAACCATGTCATCTCATACTGTTTAAAGTTGGATTTTTTACATTATGCTATTTTTAACAAAGGCATAGCAGTCAAACTTTATACAAGGGAAACCAAAACCCTTCATATATCAACTTTCTGAACAACCACAAATATATAGTGTGTGCTGTATAGTACTGTAGCTTTTCTGTAAATGGTCCTGACTGAGGTCTTGGAGGGAATTGGGTTGTTGAAGTCTGAGTCCAACTTGCCAGACTCTTTCTCTAAAAATGTGTCTGGCTCAAGATTCAAAGTCACCCCAATGTTACAAAACTCTCATGGCAAATCACTCTCGGACTGCACTTCTGGACTTTCTGCTCTTAACAAACTTTATATTAATCATAAATAGTTACAGGAAGTTATTTGGCTGATACCGTGCTGGCACAGCTCCCTCCCTCCCTCTCTCTCAGCTGGAGAACTCTTTAGAAAGAGAACGACCCACCTCTCTGAGTAGACAGCCCTTTTAGTTCCTAATCTCCAAAGTGGCAGGTTAAACCTTGAACAAAATGACACTAACTGGAATTTTGGAAAACAGTCTTTCACCTGGATTATGTCAAGCAAAAATGCAATACTGAGAACACATTGCTAATGGGAATCCGAGCAGAGGAAACACACTAAAAGCTGCCCAAAAACCACAT
This sequence comes from Osmerus mordax, assembly GCF_038355195.1. Classification (NCBI taxonomy): domain Eukaryota; kingdom Metazoa; phylum Chordata; class Actinopteri; order Osmeriformes; family Osmeridae; genus Osmerus; species Osmerus mordax. The sequence continues at coordinate 12,554,478 of NC_090054.1, read as the reverse complement.
GAAGGCTCACCATTGAAAACCCAAAGCACTTTCGGTCACCACTGCACACAGCGAACTGGGAGAAGCTGCATGACAAAACGAAACATCAAAAGAACCCATCCTGCACAATTGGTTCATATCGTGGTTTCCTGTGGAGTGTCTGTGGTCTGACAATGGCAAGGGCAGTCTCACTCGAGGGAGATAAAAAGACGTCTCCTATGTAATGTGCATGGATGTGGAGGGGGTACAGTGTTTATGATGCACACTGCAATCACAGCAGCTGATGTCCTCTGGCCTTTTGGGAACGGGGTGAACAAGGGATGAGGGGAAGAGAGGGTGGGAAGGAGGGGTAGAGAGAGGGGGATGCATTCTCCGCCTCTCTGCCTCCCCACTCTAATGGTAACCCGATGCCGGAGGTTTTTGATCTGGTTTTAACATTCTATTTTAAAAGGATGACAAAACGTTTTGGAAATCTCAAAGTTGGATTATTACTCAGGGAGTCCAGGGGCTTTGGGTGCTCAGGGGTCCTTTCGCCAGAGCATTTTGCGTGATGGTGACCCACTATCATGGCCACATCTCTATTACCAAACTTGGTGGGACTGAGGAACCATGGGACTTTGAGGTATATTTCTGTAGTTCCTTACGGAAACCTACACCCATATTTGACTCATGCTGATTTCTCTAGCAGATGAGCTATTAGCACTTGGGTGTCATCAATCACATGGTATTAAACCTTTACTACCAGGTCATAAGACATCTTATTGATCTTCTTGTTCAGTTAGCCGGTTTGCTTAAATGTACCATTTATCAGAATCAGAATAGTGTTTAAAGTAAGTAGTCACAAACAAGGAATTTACTTTGGTGGGCAGGTGCATACAGTAAACATAATAAACAAGATAAAATGTAGAAAATGTCAAACAAAATACTGGCAGAGCTATATAATAAAATATAAAATACGATAAAATAATATAGAATAAAATAATATGGAATAAAAAATAATACTGAATGTGGTAAAGTGACAGGGTAACATGGAAGATGTTATAGGAATTGCTTGCCTGATGTAAATTATGCACCCCTCATACTAAGATGTTTTTACAACTTTGGGTTGTAAAATCAGGTAAAGAAGCTTTAGTAGTCTCCAGTTGTCTCAAAGGTCCAAAATCAGCACGCACTAGAATGCAATACGGAACTATTGCATTGGTTGCTATTTGGAAACATGAAAATGTATGAGGTGCTACATGCAGTTTAACATTGACAAAGGTGCTTCATAATCATTTGTGGTGTAGTGCTTTTAGTCCTAATCCTTTGTTTAAATTATTCAACGAGGTAAAGCACCCGCTTTCCAAGCCTTCTGAAATGCTATGCAGAATGAGGCTCTGACTGACAGTATACCGTAATAATTGTGATAAATCACAGAGGTTGCATGGACACTTCTCTTATAGTGGGCTGTTTGCATTCGACTGTCCACAAATAGGTTATTGTAGTGCACACACACACACACCAAAGCATTCACACACACCACATACACACATTAGACTTCTGCACCCACACACAAACAGAAAAAAGCACAAACACTTGCATTCCTCCACGAGCTACAGAAACAGATGAAGCACAGGAGATGACTGTTGTGTGTGTGTAGGTCTGTGTGTGTGTGTGCAGGTGTGTTTGTGTGCTCTGTCAGTCTTCCTGGCCAAAGTGCCTCAACACTACATATAGTTTACACTGTGCTGGGTGACGGATCAGTTGGGAACAGAGCGCAGAAACCTGTGCAGAGGGCGCCCGTATTTCTCCCTTTTCCACACCTCCGTTTCTGGCCTGAAACTAACACCGAGCTTGAGCACCTCGAAATGTGTGCTAGGCCTCAGTGCGGCCTGTGGAGACCACTTTGCGGTTAATTGTAAATGTTAAACAGGCCACTTTTAGGGTGAGATAATGGTGTATTCAGGGGGGGTGCGTGTTTTTGGGGTTGGAGGTGCATGAGTGAGCACAAGGGAAGGGAGTAAGAGCATTTGTCATTTTTTCACCATTTGATTTAGCATCTGATGATTTAAAATTAAAAGTTTCAGGGACAGTGAACAAGCTTCTGCCCAAACAAACTAAAGAGAGAAAAATGTGTGCTTTGAAAATAAGTAAAAATCCCCACTTTGTGATTAACTGAGAATCCCTACTATTAAGAAAAAAAGTGTTCTTAATAGTAATTTAAACAGCATAGAGAGTGGCTTATGTAAGACTACGTGTAGATCCACAAGTAAGTGACAAAAAGGCTGAAACATTTTCCCGTAAGCTGTGGGAAACTGTCCTGGTCCCGAAAAAATCATGGAAAATAGTGGGAAATAATTTAAACTGGTACAGAGGAGATTTTCCAAAGAGTTATCCAACTACAAGTCAATTAGAAGAAAAAAAGAGGCACTGGACTGTGTTGTGTGAGAAGGCAAGCTTCCATGAACGACCACATCTGTTGTTGCACACATTAATAATGGGTATTTATATAAACAGTCCTAAACAAAGGGATGGACTAAGACGCCTGAGGCAAGATCTTCTTTATCGGGCCCCAGCTCCCTAAAAACACTTCATTCAACCTGGAATATTAGTCACATGCATGAAATAAACAAAGTTGTAAATCTCCTCCCTTGCATGACTTGTAACATATTTTCTATCTACCATTTGAATTTGGAAGTTGTCTTTGGTCATCACTTCTTTAGCAGCACCTTGACAGCTGTGGTGACCAGGCCTGCAGTGAACAGCTGAGTTCTGGCACCATACAGAGGGCTTTTGGAAACCGGCCCCGACATAAAGACCATTTACGACGCACTTAGTGAGAGTGAAGGGGGCATGATGAACAAAGGTATGCTAAAGTAAACACGGCAAGGGAAAACCTGGGCACTGCGGGACTTCAATAACGGGAGAAGATGTTAGTATAGCTGTGGAAGTGGTCAATTTAAGGGCTACGTCTGGATGCGTTGAAAACATGGTTACTCTGTGTTCTAAACCGTGATTCTAAAGCAATGAACTCAGATAATTCCTTTAGTAAATTACTAAAATGTATTGGGGTGATAATAGGGATATTACCTGTGATCACACAGAGCAAATACAACCCGCCGGCGTGCGCTTCAGTAGGCTATTCCACGTTTTCCTGAATCTACGGGTTATGACCCAATTGTAGTAGCCTATGAATTTATAGGGCTGCTGTGCGCACTATTTAACCATAGACCGTTCCGAGTTCAAAACTATATAATCATGCAATAAAAGAGCAGGACTGAATTAAGCTGCTTTGATAATTAAAGTAATCGGCTCGATATAGCCTTGATAAGCGATGCACATCATTTCCAGTTGGTAATTGAAGTATTACCCAAACATTCCTTGTTTGTAGTAGGCTAGCCCAGGTCTAAAAGTTAAGTAAATGTACTTGACATACGTTACAACTCTGATATTCCCCCCAAAAAACTGTAAGGAAGTTAATGTTAGGTTTTGTTCATATTATATTGGATGTGGAAAAAGTAGTTTTAATATCCGTTTCATGTGCTTTTTATGTTCGTCAAAATAGGCAAGTCTAACAACGGAATCCTTACCTCTTCCAAAATCTGATCGAGGCGTCCCAAGATAACGGGTTCCACCTGCTCGAGAGAGATCCACGCGGAGACCTGTGTTTCTCTCTGCTTTTCCAGATTTAGTATCCGGGAATGCAGATCCGAGGTCCGAAGGAAAACCAGTAAGCAAACTCCAAAAGACAACACCGATAAAGCGATGCACACAGTTATAGCAGACAGGTCTTTACAATTCCTCCAAAAGGGCTTTTTACAAGGGTAGAACTCGTTGCAAGTCCTCCCCACTTTAGATTTATCAGCAGCTCCCCATTTCTGATCTTCTTCCATGTTTGTTATACGTGTTTATTCGCTTTTTATCCGCCACGAAATTCCAATATTCATGAGAAGAAAGATGAAAATATAACAGTTTTGGAGTCGAAATCCTAACCTAACTTTTGGACAGAGGGTCGCCTCGAGCAAGTTGCAGCTGCCCTCTCCTTCTGTACTGCCTTGCTATCCTCAGATGAGTGTCTATATCAAAGTGACAATATGAGACATTATGTAGATTTTGATTAATCAATAATTTATGTCCGATTTCAAAGGGAGCTCTATTCATTTGCCGTGTTGTTCGGCTATGCCATCTGATCAGGTCTTCAAAGCGGTCCTGCAGTGTCTAACAGCCTACTATCTCTGCAAGATCACCAGTCAGTGCGCACGTTGTAACCCGACCCACTCGCCACTGCACTGGTTACCATGGGCCTTTTGCTCCACTGTAGAGTACATGCTCCTCCTATGAGTTTATTTAGGCTAAATGTCGGGGCGGGATTCACGGCGGTGTTGCTCCCTTCCCCCTTTGATCCAAGCAGCTCGCGGAGGATATTTTTAGGTGCGTACAGTTAAGATGCGAAGTGAACTCGCTCCATCGCCTTGGCTTTCAGCACCGACGCACTGTATTCAACTTACCACAGCAAGTGAACTTCAACTTGTATTTTGTCATTAACTGAGAATACCCCGAATCCTGCAGTCTTCATGCATTCAAAACATGAAGCCCTTCAAGTTTTTCTGAAACGCTTTCACTGTTCAGCCCTGGCTGTGCACAGATATCAAAGGTTGGCACACCCATGTTTTGCGCAGCTAATGCAAACTTATCTGCCTCTCCCACATTTGATAAGGAAACTCAGTTATTTCATAGTTGAAGTTTATGAACTCATGATGCTGAAATTGTTAATGCTGTAGTGCAACTTCCCATTATGGATCAACAACGTTCACTTATCTTTAAATGTAAAAATCACTAAAGGTCTACAAGACAACCTCTCGGGATGAAGAAGCTGGAAAATGACCATATCACGAAGTCACTGTAGAAGTGCCATATCAATACATATATTAAATACCAGCCCTACACATTTACGTTTTTGGACAGGGCTCCACAAATGGACTCTGTCAGCCAGAAGTCATGACCGAACCCAACGGATCAAGAACAATACAAGGTCAAGAAGACCAGTTCAATTGAAAGACCCAAATTCATCTTTGCTTTGGAACCATTTTCATCTTATTTTCACTGATTTATCTAGGATGTGTCTATTTATGAAGGCTTTTTTTCTTTCATTTAGAAATGCAATAAAAAGGTCCTTGTCGGCCAAATAATGCTGTTTCCTGACAAAAGTTATTTTAAGTTACAAATGATATTTCAGGTTGAACCTAATAAGTTTGTCGATTGCTTTTGGCTATGGTTGCCCAGGTGTGAGAGGCCTGATACCATTGATTAGTTGGCAGTCAGTGACTAAAACACTGTAAAACTGCTGAGTTGGGCGAATGTGTTGAGTTAATGTACTTAGTACATGTACTTTTTGTACTTGTGTCAACCATTATTCTTTATTACATAAACTGTAATTCATCACCCTAGCCGTAACATAAAACTGATTGATTTTATGATGAAGAGTACAATGCTATGAAACGGTTTATTTGACAGTTTAATTGTGATTAAGGCACTCTTCAACTCCATCGTTCAGTGGGCTGCATGCAGTTGTACAGTGCTAAGTCCACATGTCTGTCGAGAAAAGGAGCCATAACCCACGGGATTAACTCTGAGGTTTATCAAGGGTTTTTATTTGTTGTATCTCTCAAAGGCGGGCCAGACAGTAGCAATGCTCACTGCTTGCTGGAGGACAAAAGAACACTTGTCCCCTGGCTGTGAGTGCATGTACAGTCTGCTGGCAGAACAGAGATTTGGCACCGCATATTGAACAGACAAAAAAAAGAAAAGAAAAGTGACAAGCTACAACAGAAAGATTTTAATCAAATGTCATTCAGTACAGGATTATACCAAATTTTTGAAAATGTGTTTTATATTAAAACAATAATTAAGTTTGATGATAAAGAGACCATTCACAATCCTGTAATACAATCATCCCCACTGTATATTGATTAATCCTTCAAATTGCGGGGTACTTCGGTTACATTAAAAGCAATGTTTGTTTGATGTTGTGCTGCCTGTAGCAACTACAAGTGTGGTTTTGACAGCAGATGACTTGCTGGCCACCAAAATCAAGATGGCCGACCTCAAGCAGCGGCTGTGTAATTGCGTTTACAAAACCACATGGGTGGTTTAGATTTTCAAGGGACCACAGAAGGCTTTAAAAAGCTAATGGAGAATTTCCTGACTTATATCTTCTGACGTAAATGTAGTCGGACCAAGAGATGTCCCCTTTCGACTGTCAACCACATCTTAGTGCTACTGTACAGTCCGAGCTACTAAGGTTTATGACTTGGTGACTCAGGTCCATCAAGCGTTTGTAATAAAGTCAGTGCTCTAAGCCCTTGTAATTACGACATTTCCCTAGCCAGCTGGCTTTGAGATTCTGGAAGGTAAAAAACCTATTTGAAATGAAACCACAAAACGTATGGCAATCATTGGATTCAATTAAATCAAATGATAACTTAAATGGTACGAAAGCTAGAAGTATGATGCATTAGGAAGAGAGGGTCCATGGGATGGATTATTTTGTTTATGTCTTGCTTAAAATGACAGGGATTATTAATGATAAGGTTTTGTGACATGTCTTGAACAATATTACAGTTCAGGGAAAGCCATTATATTGTCCAAGGTCTTCCACTAACCTATACTTTCCAAATAGTTATTGAGAAACTTAAAGAAAAGGTTCAAATGAATGAATTACTAAATGTCTTTTATAAAGTACAGAAAAGTCATTTGATGGTACGCTTCAGCACAAGGGCATCTGGTTCAGTTTGCAACATGAACATTTTCTGGTCAAGTGCTCAGTAATTATGTTGTGAGTCCAATACCTCAGCATGTGCACTCGCAGCAAATTCTGTCCCTCTCTGAAATTACAGCAAAACTTGCCTTAGCAGCTAATTACTCTCAGTTAATTGAGGATTGGAATCAGCCAAGATCCCTATTTAAGAAAATCACTTGTTTGTTTCTGTCCTAACTGTTTGTTTATGGTACTGAAGTGATGCTATCGTCTATGCCTGAAGGCAATGTTGAGGCATAGTGGATGGTGGTTGTCTGTGCTTGAGAGGGGGATGCACTTTGTCAGTGACAGTAGAGCCCAGAGTCTTGTTTTCTACATTCAAAGAACATACTACACTGTATGCCAGATGGCTAGATACACACAAACACAGATGCAGTTTGTCATTGACTCCACACTTAGAAAACCCTGCACCGGTATCCTAGTATAGAGGATACAGCTCCTTCAAAACATACAATGTGTTATTTATCCCAGTTCCTAGTCACAGGATACAGTCCATGCAGCCATTACAATAGATAATAGTTATTTACCCATGATGGGCTTTGCTCACAGCTTATATATGTATATATATATATATATATACTGTATAAGTATATATATATCTATACTCTACTTTTTGGAGGTAGAAGCTGAGTATGTTTTCTTCAGACTTGATAAATCTGAAGGCCAGAGCAATCAACAGTAGCTTTCTTTAAATAGTTCATGTTTCTGCCAGACCGATACCTAGGTGGCAACGGGCAAACTTTAAGCTTTCCTGGATAAAAGACAGAACATAGAGTTGACAGTGTCAGGGGATATGTGATGCAGACTCTGCAGCAGTAAGGCCTTCACAGTTAGTTAAGGAAAATAGGATGAAATGCATTTGAGAAGTCTGAGCTGTTGAAGTGTGAAGTCAACACTGTTTCTTTGTAATACTTCCCTTTTTTCTGGAATTTACGACAGGGGGTACATTGTTACGCAATGCTTGTTGGATCTATTAAAAACATGTGCCAAGCACCCTATAACCAGACTTATTTGGCAACCTAGTGCAGAGCGATTGACAACAGTCATAAGCATGTGAGCCAATTTGTGGGAAAACTCAATCAGATCCCTGGTATGTACCATGTCACTGTACACAATATGTAACTTAAACTTGTCAGTAATTGTCTGCATAGTAACTTGGCACATTTATGACTCCATAGTTGATCACTGAGGCCATGTAACTACACAGAATCTAGACCGTGACAAATTGTGCATCACTTTCAAGCTGTTAGAGCCTTCAAAGTTGTTATTTCTTTGAATAATGAGGCAATCACCCTAAATTGATGAGGGAGACCTTTTTCCTGTGATGGGGAGACAATTGCCTCTATTTGTCTTGAATGTTCAGTCATGGCCCATCTTGGGTGATACTGAGGCGGAAAGATCTCAAGTTCAAGAGGATGTTCACACAGTCCCTGAGGATAATTATTCCTAATGACTTGCAGGTGTGTCTGGCTCACTGGACAAAAGTGCTGTCGTGGTAGGGATGGTCCATGCTAGCCGCATGCTAACTCAATTATCAACCACAGTGAAGGACCTGTCTGTGCTAGCATGCTAACTCCATTAATAACCATAGAGAAGGGGTGTCAGAAGGTCCCACGGGCATTTATCTGTGATTGGACCACCATGCATTCTCTATTACTATAGAAAACAGTGTGTTGATAGACTGCTCATCCCAGGAAGGATGCAATGATTCAGAGGATTAAATTACTACAGAAGCGTTTCAATCCAGATGGAATATCTCAGATGTAAGGGGGCTTGGTCATATATGCTTGAGGAAAATTCGATTTGGCTCAAGAAGGGGAGTTGAAGAAAAACCAAACAAGATTGTGAGCAAGGTTTCCTCTTTCTGATCCCTCTGGTTCACAGCAGGATCATGCAACTGTGGCAATTAGATTTGAAAATTACAACCTTACTCCCTCTGTTCAAGGAGATTACATAGTAGGACTGTCACAGCTGCACTTGTTCAAAGGCCTGCACAGTCCTGCATGGATTCTAATGAGGTCCAATTGGCTGATATCTCTGGCTCTCCATCCCCGTGTCTCAGTATTTTTATGTTGCTCCTCTGTCTCTGTCCCTGTTGCCTCCTCCATCTCTCACTCTCTGTCCGCGCCTGGATCCTCTCAATGCTCTCTCTCTCTGTCAGTGTGTCTCGCTCTCTCAGTCCATCCAGAGTTACTCATTTTCAAACAGTATACTGCAAGTTGAGGTGGAAGCCTGTGTCTAGGCATCAGTGGTTCTTGCCCTTGCAGGCTACTGGCGGTCTGCGGTTTTCTCACACTTCTATAATTAGCCAAGTGCTCCACCCTCAATGTTATTTTCTTTTCGGTTATTAAAGTTTTGCTGACATTCACATCAAATAAATTATAGGCCTTGGATTGCACTTATGGTCAGATCATTCAGGTTTTGCAGAGAGGAGGCACTTGTCCTTTTCAGCACACCAGTGAATTGAAGACAGAGTAGCTATGACAAAGAACTTGCAAAGTTGAAATGCTACATTACGTTTTCACGTCAAAGGGCTGAAGTTTGTTGAAACATTTTGTAACCTTGCCATCACGCTCAAATGTAATTAATAACTGGGTTAGGGTTAGTCATTTTGTTGTGGCTGATAAATGCAGTTGTTGTTTTTCACTGGGTGGGGGTAATTAGATGATTCTGTGAGTAAATAGATGAGTCTACAAACATCTGGCATGTTCCCACTGCAATCCTTCCTGCATGTGGACTACCATGTGCATGGTTAAATACTCCATGTGCTTATTAAATGTCTTTGGGGTCATCCTACTCCCCACAACCTATATTCCCCCCCCACTCCCCCACCACCCCCCTTCGCTTTGAGCCTGGTGAGGTTTAATAATGTGTAAGGAACAACAAATTAGAACCAGCTAGCCTGAGGTTTCAGAAAGCAAGTGGGTCGTTCTGGGCAGATGTGGAGCGATGGTGGCTTTAATGAAGAAAGAAAAACAATCCAAGCCAGAGAGGGGAAAATCATTTGGGCTCTTGATGTATTACTTTGATTTGTACTGAGTGCTGAAATTGGACCTCTCTGTGTATCATTTGTCCACCGTCAAAGTGTGTCATTGAATTACACAGCTTATTTGCTTAGTTGCGTTTGATACATTGCTGATTTCCACTGCTTGTTTTCTCACTGGAAAATAGTTAAAACGCCTCACTCGATAATTGAGCCCATGGCTCTCACCTTAAACTTCAGCTGTGGTCCGATGATGGGTCTCAAAGGTGAATTTATGCTGGCTAGGTTTACCACCAAAATACTCTTTTGAAGCAATCAAAAAAAAGAACATATTTGGAGGAAATACTTTTGGGGCAGGGATTTTTTTCTTGTCTTGGGTTTTTCTTTGAGGGCGAACATTCAATTCTTATTTAGTGATGTTTTGGAACCCTAACTCGAGGGAAACAGGAGGTCTTATCTGAGAATCTCTTGCTACTAGCCACCTTTACAGTATCTCTACACTACTGTATACTCCCTTGTGTTATTCCTGTAGTAATATTTACATTTTATCAATCGCATGACCATTTTTCAATGGATATTTACTGTTCTCCCAACAGGGGAAATTGCTCCCCTGTGCCCTTCATAGCTTTAATCTATCCCAGCTAATCAAGATTTACAAAATGTGGCAGAGAAAAGAATGAAATCAAAACACACGGACACACAGTAATATATCATTATGGCATTAATGAGAAGTTACTTTAGATGGTACATTTTAGGAATCCCAAGAGTAAGAATCCGATTTGTAAATAACGTTGACCGCATCACTTAATTAGGCCAACCCAACATCGAGTGAGCTCATCAGGAGGTTTATTTTCAAAGAGGTTGTCTGATGAGAAACGTAATTTCAGCAGAGGGTTTGCTACCACTTTTGTTTGGTCATGCTCGCTGGCTTCAGTCTGTGCGCCTAGAACCCAACTAATTTAGCTTTCGGTTTTGGCCAGCGTCAATCCTAGGCACAAACCGACAGGGTTGAGATGATCCATGCCTCAGTCTTGACCACAGTGGCCTGGTCTGTGGACGGTCACATTATGAGCCCTTCCAAAGTAAGGCCATCTGTTGGGCATATATATTGCTCGTTGTTTATGTAGGGTCTCTGGTTAACTTTCCATTGTGGTTGCTATTAATGTGACTTTTCAAAGAAAATTAAGTAATAGTGCTCAAATATCGAATATTTCTCATGAGACATGGTTATGGCCAGGTGAAAAACATGACACAAAATAGGAAGTCAGATGACAGCAGTGTCTAAAAGAGACAAGAAGCAGACGAGTCTGAGAGTTCATGCCTCTAGTCAGTCAGACTGTGTACTTTGGCACTGGTCTAAGATCTAAGTCTGTGTGAGAAACAACAGTAGCATGTGTGTGTGTATGTGTGTGTGTATCCATTCACTGTTTCTCTTCAAACTGACCCAGCTCTAATTGACTCAGAGGTCCATTGAGGCAGGCAAACAGGTGGGAGGCCTGGAAGCATCCGGCACTTTAGACCCTAAACACCATCATCCCACTCACACCCGTCTCCCCACCCCTTCCCTTTCTGACACTCTTTTGGCTGAACCCAGCCAATAAAAGAAGAGAAGGGAGCCGAGTGTAGGACCATGGTGTCTTTATGGACCTGGCCTTTGGCTCAATTGGCGGTCAAACACGGTCGATTGGCGGTCAAACACCGTCAAATGGACCCCTGCTACAATGGGTGTTAGCCTGTTGTCGTATCTCCCTCGGTGGGTTACAAGCAGAAGTCCTCGCATGCTAGCCTGCACGTCACAACTGTTGGAGCTGGAGGCCGTTCAGATAGTCTGGGAATACGAGAGCAGGGGAACGCTATGCCTCCTTGAGACACTGCCAGGAGACATAAACCGGTGAACGACCCGCAGCACCTGCCCCCTAAACCAGCGAGTGGGCTTCTAACGGGTCTAGCCCCCTCTGTGGCACCACTGCTTAATAGCAGGGAAGAAAGCAACCAAGTATGAAAGTCTGACTCAACCCTATCTCCTGTGTCTCCTCATTATATACCATACCAGATATTTAAGTTACTGTAGGATGATATGGATCCTCTTCATTTCTCCGTTCTCTGAGTTTCTCTCACTATCTGGCTTAGGCCTAGCGCAAGCTGTGAATGCACTTCCAAGGTATGATGCAATACAGGTCTTGGTGGATTTTCCAACTTTTTGCTCCATTTCTGTTTCATTTCCCATACACCTTGAGGAACTATCACAGAATGTAGCTTTTTTTTCTGTGCAAACAGGCAGCATGTTAAAACCATCAGCATACATACCATTCAGAAGTAAATATTTTGAAGGCAAAGAACATTTTCAGAAAGACTTTGGTTGGTCAAAACAAAACGTATTAAAGTGTGGGAAGAACACTACTAGATGTGCTGCAGATAACAAGGAGTGTCCTTGGTGGAGACGATTGGCGGGAGCATTTGCCAGTATAGCTACTTGGCAGGACGGTAAGACAATAACAATGATTCCTATGGGTGGAATTTGTTTTCATCAAAGCTCGTGAATTTCCAAACTTGGAGCAGACATTCGGCAGACATTGTGATCCTCTGAGAGAAGAGGATGAGATTCTTATGTTGCCCCCACACACCCATACTTTTTATTGACAGAAACAAATCTGTATTTATTAGGTTAAATTAGGCAGTAAATATATTGTGAAGAGCATTTTTATTTGGAAATGTTAATAGTTGGTAATGTAATACAGATTTCCTGAATGTTTCTATAGTTTTCCCTCAAGAAATAAATTGGGTGCCTCTCTGTCTGGGTTGAAGCATGCTTACAAAGAACCTATGTCTCATCATGACCATTCTTACATGGCGCTGAGTTGCCAAGTCGCCTCAATCTAAATCGCAAGAGCAATGTTCTTGTCTCTGACAAAGCTCTTTTTTGCAAGATCATTCTGGCTAAGTTGTTGAGCATGGCAATCGATGTTCCACTCCAGCCATCACTCAAGAACATGCCAGGGCTGAGCAGGAAGTTGCCTGTCAAGACTCCGAAAGCCTGATGGCTACCTCCCCGGGGTCTGTGAGAGCAGCGACCTTTCAGGGGGAAAAAATAGAGGAAGGGCTTTGATGCCCTACATGGCCACTTTCCATCCCATCACTCTCTTTTACCTCTCATTCACTTTCAAGACTGACTACTGTCTGTGCACCACCAATGATGGCCGCGGTGCAGTAGGCCTCTACATGAGACACAGTCCAATGGTATGGAATTTCAATTTGTAAGATTGCAGCAGATGAAATCAGATTAGGGTAGTTTTCAAAAGATTTGTAACCTTTACCAAAAGCTTAACCTCCAGATCATGTCATGCCAAACTAGCAAAGGACAGATACATTGTTGTAAGAAACTATTAAAGTAAGTATTAAGGTTATATAAGATAATTGTTTTTTTTTTAACAAATTCTAGTCAGAGCAATGAGCAAAGCATAAATCATGAGTGGTGCTTTTTTTGGCTTTGCATGGATCATCTCTTATCTAAACTAGACATTACATGTTTTTAGGTGTTTTCTCAGTTATGTGTACTATGCTAGTGTATGTTTACTGTATGCGATCTGATCAGAAGAGTTAACTCCAGTTTAGAAAACTTTGTGACAGAGGTAGAAACTAGCAAAATAAGCAGCTATTCCATTGAGTCATACCTAAACAATGTTGTACCTTACATCAATTAACAGATAACATCCCAGGGATACAGAGGAAAGTGTTTTAAGTCCATAGATGCTAGTCGATACTGTGTCTATTAGAAAGAAAATAGGTCCAATTGTTGTTGGCCTTTAGCTAAATTGGCTGTCAGCCAGGTCTGGACTGGGACTTTGAAACGCAGACCGGCCAGAACGTAGCCATGACCTTGTATTATTATTATATATCATTTTTTTTGCATTATGTTGCGGCCATTTGACCGGCAGTTCGGGAAATCTCCCTACTCTCCCGACGGCCAGTCTGACCCTGCTGTCAGCTGAAAACACATGTGAGCTCCTCTTGTAATCAGTACTATTGAAGGACTATTGAGACGCCAGAGAAGCCATTTAGACATGCAGGGATCACTGAAATACCAGCCCAAAGCTCTACGCCTCTCACACTTCTGTCTCAGTATGTCTCTGTATCCCTCTCTCTCTCACTGTCTTTCCCTCTCTCTGTCTTTCATAATCTCGTTGTGGTTATGACTATCTGTCCTCACTCATTGTATTCATTGATTACTACCACGAACACTGTCTACACCCCAAAAATTACAGATTATCTGACACTTTTAAACTATTAAACTTTACCTTCACTTGATACAATGGTACTTGTTTTTAACGTTCCATAAATAAATCTATATTTTTTCTGGACCAAAAGGACACAGGACCAAAAGATCGTCTGGGGAGATTGCTACGACCCTAAACAGACACAATCATTACACCACAAAGAAATGCGGTGTAATGTAACATTTTTGCAGGGAAAGTCGATTTTTCAAAACAGGTGTAGATTACGTTGTTTAAGGGATTATTCTTGTGTATTTCAGTCACAGTCCATGATAGTCCATATCAGCTGCAAGACAACAAAATCAAGATTTTCCCTATAGCAATAAATGAAGTTTGCCTTTCAAGAGTCACGGTTTAGAGGCAGCTGTTCCATAAAGTTATCCTGCCAGCGGTGGCCCCAATTAAAGGCTTTTGTTGGTGTTGCCTTAGCATAAATCACAACTTCAACCCCAGGAAGTATTTGATCCTGCCCACCTCAGCTGTCCATGTTTATATTTAGTGTTGGGGGCAAAAAGAGAGAGCACTGTGGTGAATTTACAGCGAAACCTAACCTGCGTGTATGTTTTACGGTTCAACCAGCTTTTACGCCTTCAGCGGTCCTCGCACAGGTGCAGCATGAGAGGAGTCTCATTCTGTGTCCTCTTACACCCGCTTGATCATACATGAAGCATAGGGAGACTGAACTATGTCAATGTTTTGTCAAATATTGGTGGTTTGTTTACAGAAATTGGTATGGCTGTACTGTTTAGTAACCCCAATAAAAATGTGGGTCCATCAGACCCTCGAGCATTGGGTGAGTAACACAAATATGAACACCACACAAAGGTTAATGATACTGTACTGTTATGACATTACTTCATGAAATACTGTATACATACACTGTAACCTCTTTTTTAATCATGTGAGACTGTCCATGTCAAATTATTCTGCTTGAAGTCAATGGTACAGACCATAAGATTAGACTACAGCATCCAATGCCATGTTTAATCGAAACAGTAAGTATTATAATTCAATCCACCAAAATATTTTACAGCAGTTTTTGTTGTTGATTAAAGACAATTATATTTATATTCACACACTGCCATCTATTGATATTACATTCCCTTTTAACCCTCCGTCTGCCTGTTTCATTCCTTGACTCTCCTTCCTACCTCTCTCCATCCCCACCTTTTTCCCCTCTCTACCCACATTCCCCTTCCCAGTTCTAATCCTGTCTGGTGAATAGTAGAACATAGCTTTCCGTTTGTGTTTAGGGTGGGAAGTACAGATTAGTTAGTCTGTAATGTTATCTGCAATTTCCCCTTCCTCAACTTCCCAATAGGATAACCTAGCAGTCGCCTTGAACTTCATTCTTCCAGTTATCAATACCACCACGTTTTGATTACAAGAACAACATGTTTTCAGTGTTTTAACATGGGGACAAGTGGAGGTTCATCTGGGGGCACTTTTGCTGTTCTTAAGGCCAATCTGTGAGACAGAAGTTCTCTTTCCAGAATGCTTTGACAGCAACTGCAACTTTTTATGAGCACACTAATGAAACAAAAACAGTCTACAAATGTTGTAGAGGTTCGGGCACAGGCCTTTGGTATCTTAATAGACCAAAAAACTTAACATTAGACGATAGTAAATAAGACCTTGGTCAGTGTCCTCAGTGTAAAGCCTGATTCCTCCAGGATATACTGTAAATCTAGATACATCTTGACAAACATGCAAGGAGAGTCTAAAGTGTCTTTAGCAGGCAGTATCTTCAGTTTAGTTCTTTCGAGATGAGCAAGGTAGCGGTCTGACAGGATGGAGCCTCTCGTGAAGAACCGGAAGTACCACAGCTGACCCCCACCATGGAGATCACACTGTTATTCATCCCTGGGTCAACTGCCGTGTTCAGCCCTTTCAAGGCAATCTTTTGTTCTACACTAATCCAGCATGGATCTCTGTGGTTGGCCCACTATCTTGGAGTCTGGGCTTGGAGGTGCTGTAAAAGGATTGCATGTCAAGGGTTAAAGATTTGATCTCCAAACGATAGCGTATTATGAGGCTGTGTGGGCCCCATTCCTGTGGTCACGCTTCATAAACAGGCACTTTTCGGTTGACTAAAAACTCTGTGTATCAAACGGTCCATATTATGAAAGCAGTCTAGTTGGAAAAGGATATATTTTGGGAAATTATGCAAGTTCCGAGTTCGTCTGGATTATATCACTGAATAGTATAAGATGTCCTGGACCTTACATTAAATTCCTATAGGATAGCTAAGCGCCAACACATTAAAATCAGGAAAGGTTTTTGTTGATTCTGAGTGGAGAGAGAGAATTATTTCCCATAGATATGCGCAGCTCCTTTGGGGTTGTAAGGCTGTTCCGTTAGATGAAGGTCAATGAAGAGTGATTGCAGCCATGCTACAGTTGACCAGAAGCTGAACGGGGAAAACTGTTTAATTACACCTGTGCATTTGGTCTGTTGACTCAGGTGGAAGTCATCTTATTAATGACCCTTACTGTAGTTGGTAATTTGGGTTGGGGCACTTGATTCATTTACCCCCGTAAATAACAGTTTAAGTGCATCTCTGACAAACGTACACTTTAAAAAAAATGTAAAATGTTCTTGCAGCCGAGTCAATTACAGAATTAATCAGGTTTCATCAACAGCTTAATCTTCTAAAGGTTTGAAGTACCATCTTGAATTACATGGACATTCTAATTTAATTGGTTTGGACAAGTCCTTATTGTATTTTTCCAGTGTTGCTCCAGAGGTTTTCAGAAGCTGAAGGAAGGAGGTGCGTAAAGAGCCAATTTACATTTTTACATTTACATTTAGTTATTTAGCAGACGCTCTTATCCAGAGCGACTTACAGTAAGTACAGGGACATTCCCCCGAGGCAAGTAGGGTGAAGTGCCTTGCCCAAGGACACAACGTCAGTTGGCACGGCCGGGAATCGAACTGGCAACCTTCGGATTACTAGTCCGATTCCCTCACCGCTCAGCCACCTGAATTGCTTACGCCCCAGGGCAAATCACCTACGGTTCATTTCCGAGTGTGTTCAATGGGTTCCAACTACATTGTGTTTGAACGGGAGCAACTTGTAGGGGGTTGAACAGAATGGTGTCCGGTTGATGACCCAGCAAATTATATTGCCAGTAGGCCTACAGTCTGTCTGTGGCCAGTAAAAACTACAGGAACGTTGAGATTTCTGTTTCTCTCTTTATTATATTCATCATTGAACAAAGCCATGACACAGCAGAAAGAAAAAACAAAAGAAAAGGAAAGAAAAGGAAAGACAGAAAGAAAGGATTTCTCACTAGATTCCAAATTCCGTGTTTCTTGTAATGCTTATGGGTAGGCTTGTTCAAAGTCAGATAAATGTAATAGATGTGACAGTTCATGATTACATGATCATTGTTTCTCTCGTTAATGTAGCCACACAGAGACAGACTAACTGACAGCAAGACACTTCATATTTTTCATTAAGATCAAAGAGACTATACTGAACATCTATCAAGTTTATCAGCTTAGGTTCAAAGTCTGCTTTTGTGGTCTTCAAAGCAGCACGGCCACAAAATGTTGAGGATCTCTCAAAGTTTAATGCATTGTCTTCTTATATACTCTCTGTCTCTCACAAACAGACACACACAAATGTGTATTGGTTTAGAGTTATGTCCTTGAAACTCCCCTCCAAATAATCAACGTATTGTCTGGAAAGACAGAGGAGATTACCGCCTTTTGTACACATTAGACGCTGACGTTAGAGCACATGTATATCGATTTTAGACAGAGTAAGGACAAAAGGCCAAAGAACCCTATTAAAATCTGGACATGACGCACAATAAAACAATAAAATCTTTGGGATTACAAAAGCAGCTCACAAACACTGGGTTTCCTCAGCCCTTGTGTTGATAATGGGGATATCCTGCAGATAGAGACACTATAAACCGTTTTAACAAGAGGTCGCACCACCCTCTATTTTGGTCCACTACAAACCACCAGACCATCAAATTGGCTTCAACGTTGCGACTGTAAGTTACATCCACCTTCAACTGATTCATGCCTAGTCGGTTCGATAAACACAACATCTTGATTATGTCTTCGCAATTTGTTTTACCTTTCCTGACCACCATTTTGTGGGGATGTAGTTAATGATATCTGCAGTATACTAGTGTTGCTAGTGTGACACTATATACATGACCCCCCCACACACACACACACACATTATTTGCCATCAGTAGGCCGTAAAAAAAGACGTAGGCCAGATTTAAAACAGGAAACTGTACGTGGGAGAAGTCCTCAGATCTGCTGCAGCTGTTTTCCCTGTCTCTTTCTAAAGAGCAGTTGTATGTATAATGTCTAATAGTCTCTTTTGAAGTCGAAGCCCTCATTTCCAAAGTATGCCCTCAACTTCTGGCAAAGTTGCACAGTATCTTCCAAATGACCCTGTGATCAGTTGTAGTAAATTACAGCAGCAACAGATGGATTATTCCTTCTTTTTACCACTTAGGGATCATTACCAGCACAATTGTTAGGTTGTTAGCGTAATTGGAGCAGCCCTCTCTTTGTCTCGTGGTAAAATGAACATTCACTCATATTTCTGACGTTTTATCGTCAGGGCATTTAGAAGTATTGTTTTGTAAATTTCAACTGTCAACTCTACTGTAGCATATAATCCTGGGATTTAATAGAAGGATTCCCATTATGCTTATAGGAAAGCCCAATAACATTAGCATTATTTATCAACCTGTGCTGGTTCAGCAAACAATAAATCTTTCACTGGGAAATTAGGTGGACTGAGATGAATAACACTCTGTATCATTTTCAAGGTAAGGGCTTCATTGTTTTCCATGCATCTCACAGTGAAGCCCCAAGCACATGGGGGAAGCATTACTCCTAATGCACTCTTTAATGACTATATAGGGCTGGGTTCCTACTTTAGTTATTCTCCTGTGTTTTAGCTCCAAGTCTTCCCTCCTTCCTGTGTAATCATTGGTGGGTTCAGTCTTGTAGGGTGCAGGGACATCAAAGCTAGGGCACCTATGTTCTCTAATGAGTCTACACTGTCTGGAATCTTCCATAGTGACCTTTGACCTTGGCATTAATATGCATGCATGGGAACCCTGAAACACTGGGCAAATGGTTGGTAAATTGGCAAACTGGTGCCCTAAATGTGCCTGCGCCCTGAGCTCAAAGAAATCTGGAGACATGGAGTGATGCTGTGTGCTTTCTTAGCCATCATCATGGAAGGTGGAGTTTTGTATTTTCTATCTAACTTGTGCACTTGTAAAGTTTAAGGATTATAAGAGGCTTTGAAAGACATACCACAGTACACTATTTTCTTACACTAGATTTTGGATATATTTATTTTTAATTTATAGCCAGATTGGCAAACAATGTCCATGTGAATGACTTACAAGTCCAACGTGGAGTCAAAGTCAGTGCAGATAACTAAGGAAGTAAATGGTGAAAGCTACGTAGCAGAAACACCTTAAATGAAGCAGAGACAATGTCTGCTGTGATTGGCAAAAAAGGCCTATGTGAATGACTTACAAGTCCCAAGTGGAGTCATGGTCAGTGCAGATAACTAAGGAAGTAAATGGTGAAAGATACATAGCAGAAACCGCTTAAATGAAGCAGGGACAATAATGACTAAACTGGGGATTTTAACCCACAGTGCAATCCAAAGGGGTCATAAATCTGTGTACAGTATAAGTCTACTATTAGCACTTTGCTCATTTACCTGCAAGTGTATGGGGCTACAGTCTAGTTAGTTCTGTTGATGTTGATGTCTCCTTGACCATGGGTGTGGTGGTCTTTGTGGAACTTGAACCACATTTGTGGTGGGCTGGGGTGTAGGGGAAGAGTTAACTGACAAACAATATACTTTCAGAAATATAAATAGCTTGATGGGCCTCTAATGTTTTCTAGCATTTTATAACTAGAGAGGGTACAATTTCTGGGGAAATTGTAGGGTGTGCTTGCTTGCGTCGGTTGCACAGGGTCCGTTTTTTAATGACATTTTTACAACTGATATTTCTGTATATTTTATATAAAAATGCATACTTGTTATTTATAAAGATTACATAGATTTAAAAGCATCTTTTTTTTTGCTGCTCATTTACAACTCAAAATACGAGTGAAGTGTAGAATGAAATAGATTGCTTCTCATTTCCCCTGCAAGAGGCAGCCTGAATCAAAACGAATACATTTGGCAGACCGGTGTAAAAATTGACCTAATCTCTATGACGTAAACGTCCTTTTAAGTTTTTCCCTTCTCGTGATATTTTCAGGCATTTAGCCTACTCATATTGCATTCATTCATTAATAAAGAACCCCCTTTGAAAATTATTCTACGACGTTACCGGCAGTAGAAGATGGAATCGCGATTCAAACAGTACCATCTTCTAACTGAAAATATGCCCCCAAAAACGTAAATAAGCTTGACATTTATTTAGTGGAAAATCGCTTTCATAAAAAGCTCATTGGTAGCGATCATTGTCAGTAACAACGCAAAGTGCGATATAGCCCTGTGTGGAGAAGCTGCCCCGGTAAATTGTAACCGGGGCAACTTGCAACGGAACGTAAATAAAAATACAACCAACGCAATCGCAACCAAGACGAACCTTTTGACACTGCCGTTGTGTATGTAGTCCAAATATTGACTGATCCTTAGGGGGGCGAAAATAAACAATAATAAATAAATAAATATATATGTGAGAGAACAAAGGTTGTGCCCTTGCCGAAGGCAAAGCACACCCAATTATGAGAATGGATGATGGAGATGTACAGTACATACTGTACACGTAAATGCAATTTAGCCTATATTCATCAATTAAATAAGAATCATTAAACTTTTGGCAACCATCAATATTTATCAAATAGTGAAACAACCCTGACCCAAATTTCTGAGATGGGAACATTCTTCAACTGTCAAGTATACTTAGGATCAACAGTACCTAGACATACTGTTGACCACCGAGGGTCCAATAAAACAGGTTTTTGAGACGGCCCACAAAAAAAGGTCTCAACATAAGGCTCTGTAAATATTATTCCATATCCTCTTCAATAGAGGACTTTGTAATCATTATGGCCATTAACCTTGTCACGTTTCCTCTACAAGGTGTTGTAAAACTTATTTGATGAAGCATTACAGGGTCCTGTCAGTGTCTACCCCTAGTTTTGGATCTTGCTCTGGTCGCAGATTCCCACTGGCAGACTGGTCAGTGAAGGAAATCTCCCTGTGGAGGTGCATGGAGAACGGAAACATCAAATTGTGTTGACAGCTTAATTCGTTTTTAGACAAAGCAGAGTTCTCCCACAAAGTTGTCCAAATACTGTATTTACAAGGAGTTTTTTTACAGAGTGCGAGCTTGTAAAAATGCTAACTCCTGGGGTAATATGAAGCTATGTGCAATGATGATACAGTTTCATTAAGATACGTTTTAAGATCTTTAAGTAGACAGTACTGTGTACAGTCTTGTATAATTAAATATACAGAACTGTATTCTTAGACTGTACTGTACATACAGTAGAAGTCAAGTCAACGAAGAGGAGCATCTGTGAAGTCTTAACTCACAATGAGTGCATCAGTGGTGAATGTCATAAAGAAACACAGGACCTCTTGACTTAGTCCTTCGTAGCTTGAAAGTATTTTACACACTCATACCTGCCTATACAGCCTGTGCAGTTTAATGATCCGGTTAAGTCAGTTTTTCTCCAGTTTAAAGAACATAAAGGAATGTCATCACACAAAATCCATAGTCCTTCACTCCTGAGAGAGGGCTAAGTGGAAATATCTGGCATGTTGACCCCTGGACCTCTCGTCCTCTTTCAGTCTTCCTCGGCCTAACAAATTGCTTCCTGGTCATGGTTTCCCATAATCCTCTGAACAGGAGGGATGCAGTATGAGGGTCAGTCATGTGGAAAATCAGATATGCGTTTGTCATTTCATGCTCCTTGACTGAGACACAGTCACTTTGGGGTGATGATGTTCAAGGTTGTCGAGGCTCAGATCTTTCTTTCAGGCCCCAAATAGAGCTTATCGGAGAGTAAATATATATATATATATATATTACGGTCCAGCCCATTGACTGTGCTTCAGCCTTCACCTTCTGCGCGGTACTTTCCGACTTTTACGCGTAGCGTGCAGGCGCCACAATATTTGTCAGGGAAGTGTACAATATCCTGTCCTGTGTTGTATGCTTCTCACGCTTTGGCAGGTTAATAGATGTGCAGGCCATGAAATATGTCGTATTGTTGTCTCTGCTGGGAAAACTAAAATGTCCCTGCTGAGTTTGTATAACTCCCATCTGCTTTGTTTTTGTTGCTTTGCCTCCATGAAGCATACAGAGGCACACTGTCTTGTTGTAATATGCAACAGTACTGCAGGAGATCGTCATGAATTATGGACACTCCCCAGCCATGACGCCTAACGAGCAGGAAAATGAATCAAGACGCTTTTAAACTGAGGTCTGATTTCAGATAAACAACCACAAAAACCGTAGAGCGTGAAGGATTGGCTAAATGAAGGAGCATGTTGACATTATCATTATGGCATGCTCAAGACCGGTAGTGCACTGTTCCTTCAGCTAGTTAGGTAACAGCATGACAGACTGTCCGTTTTCAGGACGTCAATGAGGCAATTGCCTCTAAGACAAGGATGGGAGGCACTGGACATTATCAGATGCAGCTATTACTGCCAGGCTTAAACAACATGCTTTTCAAAGCAAACCCTAATATACTGTAGCTACTGTATATCCTAACTTGACTGAATGGGAATAATATGTAAGAGTGCAGTTGTATAGTGCTGGAGGAACTGTGGACAAGAAGCGTCTGGGCTTGCAGCGCCATTTTGAACTGTCTTGGTTGGACCGCTTGCACCACTGTCCGTTTAGGACATAAACATTTTGCTTTAGTGTGTTCTTTTTTGTTGAGGATAGGCACCCGTAAACAAAATTGAGCAAAGGGCTGAAACTGGAATTGACGTACAATTGACTCAATTTCAGCTCACCTGTCGCCCTGGTGCTCAAGCTATTTTTTGGTGTAAACTGTCATGTTTGTAGACGGTTTTTATTGGATGCCACACCCCTCATTCCAATGAGTTGTGCATGGGAAATTTAGTTTCCGATGATCAGAATTGCTGAGATGAATTATGATATTTTGGCATAGCGATTAAATTGTGGAAATAAGAGTTTACTTTTTATTGAGTCTCAAGGCTAAATCTGGCTCATGGACAAAGGAAAGGTTGCTTTTTGTCATCTATGACTGAGGCAATTTAGTTGAACTGTGTTTAAGTGTTACCTTTACTACCAAACTCTCAATTGCTCCCAGTCCTCATTGGTATTGATTGTCAAGATAAGAACACGGGTGGCCAATTGTGTGAAGCTACTGGTTCAGAAAGATAACGACATTCCTGAATAGCCTAAAAGGATAAATAAACTGTGGAAAAAAGCTGGTTTTGTGTAACACAGATTTGTGATTGAGGCCGGTATGTATTATACTGGTTGTCCGGTATAATACAGCAATTCATTCATTTACTAAAGTAAAACTACCTGTTTTCTGGCTATCGGCTTATCGTTCTCCCATGGTCCTCTTCTCTCAGATCCCCGGTTCTTCCTTGCTGCTGCCTGTGAATGGCGTGGTAGAGGACCACCGGACACAGGTGATAGTCTGGGATAGCTCCCATGACACAGGAAGTGGAGTTGTCTTTCCAAATCTCAGACCCCCTTCCTGTCCTTTCGTAAACTGTAGTGGACAGAGAGAGAGAGTTGATCCGTCAGTCAGTAGGAGCCCCCCCCCCTCCCTGAGTGCTCCTTGGCCCTAGCCTCATCATCTGGCAGTTATCAGGACAAATTAGAAGACCACATGGCTCAAAGGGCCCAGGCTCTGTGTGTGCGTATGTGTGTTTTGTGTGTGTGTGTGTGTGTTCAGCGCCCTGCTCTCACAACAGGAGAACAAAGCCTGAAGGGTTAGAGCAGGAAGCTTAAGTAGCAGTTAAAGGAGACATGGGGACTCCTCTCCTCAGGGGTACAACCTTACCCCTCAGGAGGAAGGTGGGAGCTTGGAAGGAGAAGGCCTTAATTCACTGAAACCCTTTGCTCCACACATACACAAACACACCTAAACAAACACGCGCAGACATTCTCACTCACTTTTGTTTTATATCACCAAATCCGAGCACAAGAAAAACATGGCTATTGACATGAGTGAGAGACCATAATGGGAAATATAAGCAACACAAACAGGCTGTTTGTCTTTGTGGAACACTGGAGAATGGTTTATGGTAAGCAAACATACGGCTGTAATGAGACATGAGCCATTACAGAAAGACAAAAAAATTGGTCTGGAAGTGAAATAAACAAGGTAATAGTGAGCCTTGATTACAGTCATAAACATTATTGCATGTTATGTTCGATTCAAAGCTGGAGGGTTTTAAAATTTGAGCAAGGTTGAATTATTTCTGTAATGCCGGGGGACTCATTTAGATTGTGTCCACTTCAAAGAGGAACTTCCCAGTCGGCAGAGCAGTAGAGCTTACAGGGGGCAGAGCAAGCACCACCATATGACCACCTCAAGCATGTCAAGTTCCACATCTATTTCAGAATCTGCTTTTGAGATCGTCCTTTCACTACCTAATTTTCCTTGTTTGATTTACAGTATTGTCTCAAAAATACACAATAAATTACTTTTTCTGTGGCAGATAATAACAAAATGTAAATCCGTTTCAAGTGAATGACATTAAACTGGGCTCTTGCCACGTACGATCACGCCATAGAAATCATGAATAACTATCCTCACACATTCAAATAACCCTGAAACAAGGTAAGCAGCAGCGCTGATCCTGCAGATAAACCACCGATTTGAGCACTGGCTAGTGGCGGTGAGCCTCTCTATTCTGTAGTAGGCTAACACGCCAAAACGAAGGGAGCTGCCCACTCAGCCGTCATCCATCCTATTTATCTTCAGTCCCTTCATCACCCTCCCCGATCCCCAGCGGTTGTTCATCACTATCAATTGGACTTTGACAGCTTTATGCGTGCCGAGATCTGACACGCAGATCCACTTCCTCCGGTAAATGGAGACGGCAATCCATATCGGCCTCCGCGCCATCTACCTCACAATCCTTCTCCTCTGCTCCGCTTATTTCCCAGTCCTTACTAGGAGGTTGTTTCCTGGGGACGGGGGCAGAGAGAGACTTGAGAGAAAAAGAAAGGGAAATGGGAAGACTAAAGATGTGAAGGGGGGGGGGGGGGAGAGAGAAGGAGAGACATTGGGTAGAATCATTGGTCCCTTCTTCGTATGGTAGGGGAGAGAGAGACCGGCAGGACTCAAAGAGAGAGACGGTGACACCTGAGAGAAGGAAGGTAAGACAATGCCATTACATCTGCTATGGACTGTGGACTGTCTTGATCATTTTCCCAGGCGTGGCATCGCTGACCTGTCTCTGCTAAACCACCCCCCCCCCCCCACCCCACCCCACCCCTCCTCGCCCACCGACGTTAGTCTCCCACTGATTGCCAAACCTGCTAAGGCCATCAGGTTCTGAGGGGAGGAACCACTCCACATTCCACCATAGCCTTGCAGCTCACTCCTGCTGGAAAGGGATGGACCTCCACAGAAGGATGGACAGCTGCTCAGGAGGTGGGGAGGGGGGGGGGGTTCAATCTGTGGCCCTTGCTGCCGTCCATAAAGAGGGGTCAAGGAAGTCCATCAGTGTCCTAAGGACTTCTGCCTACTTTACAAGCTCGTGTTAAATGGAGGTGTCCTTTCCTAACCTCCATTCTAATTATGGGGAGAAGCTCTGAGATATTTTGACACTTTTACAAAGTGTTTTAAATTCACTTATATATATATATATATATATATATATATATATATATATAATGCTGCCATTCAGGTGAATACACATATATATATATATATATATATAAAAGATTGCTCAGCACCAGTTGTTTTGCCTCAAGATGACATTCAATTCAACCAAGTCATCATGACAGTTGTTCCTGTGAGAGTGGGGTCTGTCTCTGCAGCCGTTGTGTGACAGCATGGTGACCTCACATCGTCAGTGACCCTCATTGACCCTCTCTGACCTGTGTGCCTCTACACAACAGTGTTACACAAAGCCAAGGAAACACACTCTCTCCTATTTTGGGATACACTGACATGTGTCTCACTGTTGGTTTTCACAATCCAGCACCTAGATTTAATTACTATTACAAGCCTTTGTAATTAGTACAACAGAGTTTATATAACACAGCAGTTAGTCTCTCCACGTTTAAAGCCAAGGAATTTTAGAGAACATCTATCTTTGCTGAGGTTGCATGCTAACACATACTCACCTAGCCTTGGTCTGAATTTACACCTGTTTTTAACAGCAATTGACTGATAAATTCCTTGTGAGGATAATATCCCTGGCTAGTAGCTAATTGTCAGTTTAGCCGCGAGCGTTGACTCATGAAGAACACTGTGCTTGATGAAGAACAGTCTGTTTGAAAAGGCCCCGGCTCGCCCATCACCTACCTTGAAGTAAACATCAGACCAGCTTGCGCTGTGTTGCTATGATTGGTGTCAGCTGTGAAGCACATTTGCTCTTAAAAGGCCAGTCCTCATTGCCCAAATGCTATTGTAACTCTTAATGCCTGTTTTCACTACCTGGAAGCTTTCCATCACTCACCCCAGAGATCACATGTTAACAGCTTGAAAGCTGGATGTCAGGGCATTGGAATAAATGACACATTTGAGTAAAAGTGAAAACAGCTTGTGAATGTGGACATCAACAGAGTTGTATTGGATGAAAAGAGAGGCCCAAGGCAATGCCTCTCGAAAGCTCAAGGACAAAATGTGTTCTTACTCTGTTCTACAAACTGATCGAGGCTGTCCTTTGACCTAAAGACATTGGAGTCTGTGTTATTCGGAGTGTAGAGTTCCACGTACATTTGCGGAGAAGACTATGAATCTTCACATGGTTTCTGCATAACTGAGAGGTGGTCAACCCTACCTACGTTGTCATACAAATGACTATTGAATGTGTATCTGCATTGTAACACCTCTCTCAAAACAAGAATTACTTGACTAAAATCAGTCTCTTACTAGAGAACTAGACACAGAGATCAGGTTGAGAACATGCATTAAACGTTTAGGAACAGAACCATATTTGGAACATAATTTCAATCCATGTTCAGAAGTGGAGCTGCACTTCACTGTGCTTATTAACAGTGTCATATCTGACCACTGGACAATGTCAAAAATAGTGCTGCTCCACTTTCAAAATAACTAATATTATTAGAGTTTGACATAAGCGGGAGAGTTCCGGAATAGGAATGTTTAAACTGGTAAGAATAGTACAGTATGGTCTATATAAATTGCAGGCCTATTTGGTAATGCCAGATGATTAAAACAACAATTGTGGCCACATTTTGATAATCTGATCATACTCAACACTGTTAGATGAGTAGACTTTAAAAGAAAACTTTATATTTTATACCTGCATATTTATGGATGGTATGTATAGTAGGGAATAAGTTAAAGACTGACTTTCCTAGGTTAACCTGTGGAACAGACCAACACAGGGTGATAACTGCATGATGTCATTTTAGGGTGGGCACATTTACTATCAGTGTAACTATTACCCAATGAATACTTTGACCCTAAACTTCATAGTCGTAGTAAATTTCAGTAGTATGTCCCTCAATATATTACAGACGGCACCATACAAAAAATCAAAATCAATTCATCCTCTCCCACACATGACTCTCTCACGACAAGAAGCAGTCAAAGCTCCATTAACAAACCCTTGCGTGACTTGACACCTCCAAAAACAAATGTGGAGTATCAATCAAAAGCGGACATTACACAGCCTTCCGATCTTCACTGTTTCAGAGGCCCAGTCTTTTACACCTGCGCCAGACTCGAACGTTACATTGTTTATGCATTAACACATCTGCCACCCCGAGGAGTTCTGCGGTTTGTCCTCATGTGCAGTGCAGATGTTACCTCCAACCTGTTGTCTTTTATAGCAGATAGAGAATATTTGTAGAAAAGCTGTGCGTGTTTTACGAGACAGTGGTGTGTAAGCTTTCTCTCTTTCTCTCTCCATCTCTGCCTATCCTTTGGTGTTGCCAGCACCTCTAGGACAGCGGAAACAAATGCAGCTGGGACTTCAAAGAGTATGCACATGGGACCGGCTGGTATCAGTCGTAGTGGCTGCTGGTGAGCTTCCCATCACAGGAAAAAAGTAAGTGACTGAGAGACTGTCATTAACATGTGTATATACAGTATATTGTGTGTGTGTTGTATATGTTCATGTATTATTTTGCTAATAGGTTGAACCAGAGATCAGTCATGCCTGCATACCTAATCAGTGTCAGATGTGCCTACACAACTTGGTGGCCAACATGGTAAATACAATAAGCAGGTCAAACAGGGCTGCTATTCAGGCTTTGGCATGTCACTTCACTTCAAATACAAGAACAGGCAGGCATGAAAAGACCTCCCTGACAACCAGCCTCGGGCAGCTACTCTCCCTTCTCTGTAACCCCCTTCCCACTCCAGCGGCACAGCTACATAAGACAAGAGCAGGCCCAGGAAAGGCAACCCTGATGGGGGACGCACTCCTGACGACCTGGGGCCTGGAAGGCTGCCTCAGCTGGAACCAGCAGCCATAGCAGCAGCCAGCCTGTCTGCCTCATCTATCATCCCTCTGCTGCAGAGGGCTACATATTAAGAGGTTGTTTTTACTGCTGATTCGTCATGCTACTGGAAGGGATTCAAGAGGCCATTCTGGGGATGACTTCACAGGTTGTGTAAAACGCTGGGCCGTGTTCATAAATCTATTAACTCTTCAGATTAATAGATTGACTCTTCAATGTGTGTTCATTTAATCATATCACACAGTTGACATTCTCTTTTCTCGTTTCTTGTTCTTGAAGTTTGAACATCAACTGATGAACAGATCATCTATAGGGAAATAAACAAATAAATAGTTCAGTTTTAGTGTCTACATGTAGTAAGACCTATTTCAAACCATGATACAATTACATTATTATAATAATGGTAAACTAAACTAAACAAAACAGAACACGTAGCCAAACAAGGAAATTCTAGGCGAAAAAATTCTCACAGTCCTAAATCAGAGGGTGGTCGAGTCACTCCGGGGGTAAGAGCAGATTACACGCCACTCTCCACACCAAAGTGTATGTGGGACGGACAGCAGGGCTGGAGATTTAGAGCAGGTAGCTTGGACCTCCTCAAACCCCCCTTACCTGCTGACGTCTGTTATTACAAGCTGATTTATCTGGCCCAGGCCAGGGCAGGTTGATAGCTTTAGCAGTCCAGCCAGGCCCCTGTGCCAGACCAGGCCAAGGTGGCCCACTGTTTGAAGGAGGGGGGGGGGGGGGGGGGGGGGGATTCGAAAATAATTTCACGTGTGTCATAAAGGCTGTCTACTAAAACAAGGTTTAGTTTTAGGTGCATTCTTATACTGGTTCTAATTACATTGAACCCGTGATCTCTTTTAATCTGTTGACTGTCAGTGACGACGGATGACGTGAAGTCTGCCTATACAGTTCCTTGTAAACCACTTCAGTCCAAAACTGTCTTATGCAAACACGTGGGTTTCTGAGAAGGACCAGGTTATTTGGCATGCCACTGCCAATGATATACATATATGACATTGTCCCAGGGGTATGACTCACCCTTCCCTCATTGAAATGAGTAGGTTCTCAGGGCATTTCAGGAAACAGTTGTTGAGAAACTGAACAGTCTCAGAACAAACATCCTTTTCCAAAGAGGTTTCTTTATCCGACCCGCCCCAAAGCATCATGTTGAACAGTTCTCAGGGAGAAGGTAGCCCCATAGAGCTAGGCTGACTGAAATAAACACACAAATACCATCCAATATTTGGATGTTCTGTGAGCTCCAATTAACAACAAAGTGATACCCTTTAAATGTAGTACAAGAGGCAGTTTATGTTCATTGTTGACTTCAACAACAACTTCAATCAACTACAGCATAATTATTTGCCCAAGTGACAGGTCTGTGCTAAAAATGAATCACGTCCGTATTTAAAATGAACATGTTTTCCCTGGGGCCAAGTCTACCCATCAACCTCAATTTCCTCCAAATCCAGGCGCAATGGCAGAGCAAAGAAATGATTGGACTCAGGAATATCCAATGACTTATCCATTCCTAAGCTTTTCCTCACGAGATACACATGTGTAGGCCTACCTCCCAAATAGTACAAAAGATAACGTATGCTATCCCAATTCTGCGAAAGCCCTTCTTCCAGCCATAGGACATTCCTTTACGTTCCATATATTTCCCAGATAGAAGTGATCTGTGATCTCCAAGTGTTTACCTTTTTAGCTTTACAAAACATGTGAGGTAACCCCTATACATTCATGCACAGTTTTAAGATATGATTTACTTCCCATAATCTGTTTTGGGTATCAGATTTGGGGCACACAGGCTAGGCTCTCATGGAATATGTTTTCTAGATTTTACAATGCAGATAAACGGTTTTCAGGCATTTAGTATTTTTTTATGGCACGTTACATTTTTGTCTTTAAATATTTATTTTTAAGTTGAAGACATATGCAAGAAGCATGTCCAAGCACCTTGAACATAATGTTTTGTACTGTAGCAGGTAAAGGACATTAATCTGAATCTGAAACTTTTGTTGTGCTACTAGACCAGTACTAGACTGGTGCAGACGAAGCTGTTCAGTTTCAGACAGAAAAGAATACCTTCATGTATACAATACCAATGTCATGAGTTGCCGATGTGCATGAAAAACCTGGATTGACATGTGTAGTACATCCATGTTTACACCTGTTAACAACTGTGTTTTGGACACAAACACAGACATTCATTTTACCCAATCTTTCAGTGGCTGAGACATCTGTCCAAACTACTCCTGTCTGAAAAGTAATTAAAGAACATCTGCTACATCACTTATGAGGGACTTTAACCTCCTGAAGACTCACCATCAGCTAAGTAACTTTGATTACTTGGGTAGGCTACAAGGAGCAATCCAATGGTTTATGTTTCCTTTTTTAACATTATCATTCATTGTAGTTAGTATTTTACTTACGGAGTAAGCCGTTAGTGTTATAGTGTATGTATGAATGCTGAAGTAATGGTTTAGTAGCTGTATGGATGAGCTGATTCGAATCTGCCTATGGTGGTCATGCAGTGAACAAGACACCGGTTACGGTTAGTGAGTTGACTTAAAAGTGTTGTCGTCAGGAGCATCGTAATGGTAACTCTTGAAAACAGATGGCAGCACTATTCTTGTAAAACTGTTTGATTTACAGATAGAAATTAACAGAGATTCAACCGAAACAACATGCATCTGGATCTGTGGTTAGCTTGGAGTGGGACTTTTTGTTAGGCTATACTGTAAAATCAACAAACATCATGTTGTAAGGTAGGACTCAAAGAATATCCAAATATATGTGAAATGATGAGGAACAATGTTGAATTATTCAGAAGCTTCAACATGGAATCCAGCAATGACAAAGGACTCATTCTTATTCATTTAAAGTAAATCACATTTGCAATTTGTGTAGAGGAACCTTCCAGAAAGTAAGAGCAATGCTTTTCGGGAACGAGACGCAAATTTCGCCACCTTACATGTCTATGTCACCCAAAAGCTGTATAGTATGTGACATTGGATTACAGCCTACAATCAATAAATAATGTATTATCAAAAAACTGTGTGATCAAAATCATTTAATAAACCATATGTAATGTAAATATTATAGAACTGCAGAATAGAATATTGAAGAGGATCTTTAGTGGACAGACCAGGCTGCTTTTCTCATCTCTTCATCGTACAAGTTATTCACACCTTCTTCAGGGACTTGTCTTCAATGCGAGGCATGTGAGTCATGTATGGTCTTCAAAGTGGTGGGGGCTGGTTTGAATGCTCTGCCCCCTCGCAGAGGGCCATCTTCTGCAGGGGCACAGTGAGAGACTGGCTCCTGCTCCTCTGGAGTTGTCTTACACCCAGATGCCAGTAAAAGCTGCATGATATGCTAGCTGCTTGATTCCTACAGTACATGACTGCTTCTCTTATCCCTACACAGCCTATGCAGCAAAATATATCACTTCTCTCCACTGTACTTGGTTGATGACATCTAGCACAGCTACAGAATGTAAAAATGTCTCGGTGTCCAACCTCTTCAAACATTCAATATCTTACCAGCTACGTGAAAATGGCAGAGAGTAAAATACCACTCAATATCAACATATTGTTTGTCACAGAAGGTCGCTAGTCTTGTCTTTTTCTCGGACCAGTGTTCCCCACTGACAAGTAACCCATTCTTGGCTCCCACCTTTCATCTGCCTCTTAGCCAGGAGAGCCACAAGATGGGCCGTCTATCATTTCAAAAAGAAGAGGGAGGCTTTCAAGTTAGCACGTCCCTTGAAACGTTAGCCAGACGTAATTACAGCGTTGGGGGAAGATGGGCGACTTGGAGATCTGCTGTGGGTCAGTGTGGTGGTGGGGATGTTCGGCAGCTCTGGGGAGGGAGAGGGAAGAGATGGGGAAAACGGCCGGAGGAGAGGATGTGACTTTGTCTCTCCTCAGAAGGCCATATTCTCCTGTTGAGTCATACTTTCCCCTCAAGGAAGATGAAGATAGGAGCGTCTCACAGGAGTGATCTTGTGACCGTTTATTGCATGGGTGGGGTGAGTATTGTGTGTTCGTATCGGAAGTTACTGCAAAGGTTTGCGGGTCAGTGTTGTGCTTGATCGATATGACAAAAGCTGCAGGTGAGGCTGCAGAAAGACTCAATGCTCCGAGTTTAATCCGATTTAAAAACAGTGGCTCAAATTAGTCGTTTCGCAAGCTTCCATCCGCAACCATTTTAACATCTGTGACCACGGTGCACTTTTTTTTAGATGCACAATTTTCAAAGCCCATGTGTCTGGGGGAGCAATTCAGAAGCAAGGAGGAACACAAATTGAAACAAATAAACTTAATGTAAACCAGATTGATCCCTCATTGCAGCCAAGAGAACTCAACCTCCTAAATGACATAGCTCAAATAATGACTCTGTCTTCAGTACCACTGCACAGAGACTTGCCATACATTTATGAAGTTATTTCAATTCCTACCTAATCTTGAAAGGCAATATGTTATTTTTTGTTGAGGTAATCCAAATATGCTTAAACAATGTTGATTTATATCAACCTATTAGCTAGCCTATCTAAAGGCCATATATATGGGGGGAGAGGGGGGGCAGGGCTATGTCAGGAAATGCAACCTATCAAGTTGACCTGATTGACAGATTACTTTCGATATTGAAAGAGAACTTCCACTTCAACTTCATGAAATTCCATGACTTAATGGAAGGACGAGGTGACCTATACTGACTGGAGTATTAAAACTAGAGGGAAACCAGATTGGTAGCAGCTCTCCCCAACTGCTCATTCTTCTCCAGTAACTGATGATCTGCTTCTGACTCTCTAATGAAGCCTGTTCCATTGGATAACACTGGGCCAGGAACCCAGAGGCTGTCCAGAGCCAGAGCCCATGATGAGTGACAAAGTCAGGGTCCTGCGAAACGTACAATAGCTTTAGCACACTGGAGTCCGACAGGGGCAACACACACACACTGACACACACACACACACACACAGCCTAAGCTGTCACAGACTACTATCTGACTCTCCATTGATTCTGCTCTACGGGGAGCGAGCGACACAAAGACTTCAGAGGGCTCGTCAAGACCAGGAATGACAAGGATGTGATTGTGGAGAGGAGCTCTACATTCCATGGCTGACACACTTTGTCCGATCCTGAACTTCCCATTCATCGCAAATGGGGAGCCGTTTGGGTCCTTCTAATGTTCTTAAGATTTAACGTAAAGGTAATCCGATAAGTGTGTTCAGATGTTGTCGACAGGCAGATGCTAGTTGTTGGACTGTACAGTAGTCTTTCACTGCAGAGCATGATAATTACATTTAGGATTACAGTGTCGTGAAAGTTTACTTTAATCACGTTTCGGAAAAGCTGAACTAAAATGATGCAATGTCCTGTATAATGTTGCTGTGCAATACAGCTTCTATTTGTCAGCACATTTTTCCATTATTTTAGTAGCAGAGGGTACCAGTAAGCAATATAAATAGCTCACAGTATATACTGCACATACGAAACTTGTCCTTGCAATGACATGAAAAGGTATGCAATTTGCTGCTGTGGAATACCTCTGTCTCTACCTACCAGGGAGGTGTCATGTCACTGCCGCTGTCCATGGTGACACAGGTCAGAGGAGATGCCAGAACGTTTCTCCCATTTAGAACACCCAGGCATTCAGAGCAGGCCTGGCCAGGGTTAGTTTCCACTGGGATGGTACCCACCACAAAGAACCGCAAATCCCAGGTAGCATCTGACCCCTGGGCAGACCTCAGTAGTGGACATACTGAAGGTGCATTCATTCACAAGTTGTTTTAATGCTCGATTTGGTTCCCTAAGTAAAAACAAGTGTTTAGTCTGTTTAATACTAAATTGAATCATCATTTTTGTCTTGATATCTCAGTAATTGTATCATTCCAAGGCTGAATAATTTTAAAGACTTATTATTTCTCCATCCATCCATCACAATGATCTTGCAGTTGCTATTTGTCATTAAAATGTATGGCTATGGATTTGTCATTGGCACAGGAAAGTTAGTGAACAGACCACAGTCATGAGATATGCTGTCAATAGAACATGGCTCTTTTGACCCTAGGGGTCATTGGGGTAACATTTCTGCCCAGGTTAGCACAGGCTGTGTGGGAA
The DNA here is from genome assembly GCF_038355195.1 of Osmerus mordax. Taxonomy (NCBI): domain Eukaryota; kingdom Metazoa; phylum Chordata; class Actinopteri; order Osmeriformes; family Osmeridae; genus Osmerus; species Osmerus mordax. Next base: position 12,519,685 of record NC_090054.1, on the reverse strand, counting down.
TGAACTGGTGATGGAGGGCAGGACAGGTGTCTTCATTGCTAATCCACAGCTGTATCCATAAATCATGGGCGCTAATGCTGCTAGCAGTCAAGACTAGTTGTAGTAGGTGGAGGGGAATGTTTTCAGTGCAACACTACAAGAGGAATGTTTTAAGGCCAAGGGCTTAGGGGTCAGGGGGGAGCTTATGACGAGTTGCTCTGCGATATGCAAAACCGCAAAAGCGGGCCCTCTATCATACTTGCGGAAAGGTGCAGAACCCGATAGCATTGAGGACAGGAGACTTAGCTCGCCGGCAAGTAAAATCCGAGTTTAAGTCGAGCCCCCTTTTCTGTTCAGTCAGTGCCACTGCCAAATGTTTGGTTCACAGCAGAGCTTGTCAGCATGCAGCATTGTGGTCTGACTATTTTTGAGTTTGTTTAACAACCTTATGTTGCTTTGGCTTAAAAGTATTGTTTTCATGGACATCTCACATTACACTGTTAAGAAGGTCTTTACAAATGATCCTTGTATAGGAAACACTTTGTCCTTCTCTTATTTTTAAAACCTTCCCCAACTGTAGATATATGACAGACTAGATTTCTGAATGGAGCAGTCTTGTAAGTCCATAGCTGTAAGTAAATGTTGACAGAACGCAGATTGGGGGGGGGGGGGGATCTGAATAAACATATAATACTTAAGGACTTGTACTTCTTTTTTGGATTCTGGTTCTTTAGAGGAAAGAGGTGTCACACACCTGAGAGTGAGCGATTGTGCTGTTGAAGCGACGACCCTGGCTCATTTATAAACTGTACCTAGCCCCCCTGGTCAAGGTCTGAGCTCAGGTTACACGGAGGGGCCCGCCTCTGATCATGCACCATTGCTGTTATGCATGGCCATGTAGACCCCAATGACGATGAGCAATAGGAAGATGAGTGGATGGACTAAAAGAGGAAGAAAATAACACAACAAAGACAGATGGTCCAAAGAGAGAGAGACAGAGAAAAGGATAAAAAGGAAGAGAGTTTGGGATGGAGATGGGAGGCGTCCTTGTCATATTGTTTTGTCATTGGGGTTTAGATACAGTCGTGCTGTCAATAGAGCAGAAGCTGCCCTCGTGTCGTAGACAGGAGGAGACATGCAGTACTGTATGCCAATTCATGGACTCTTATGGAGCTTTTATAGTTCATAATTGTAGGCCATTAAGCGTTAGCTGTACGAATGCCATTAGAGGACAGATATTAAAAAGCACAATTACAGGCTAGAGATGCTCATGAGATAAATGAGATGGTGTCTGCTTTGGTTTGAGCTTGTACTACCTGATCCAGAGAGCTCTATATTTACCTGGTATTGTTTTGTATTCTGCAATACCAGACGTAGGCTTCAAAGGGATGCTGACATGAGAGGTTTGGCTCGCCAACCTGCCTTTGAAACCAGACACTGTTATGTGATGTTGTTGGGGCGACTGTCTGTCAAAGTGACAGGCCAATAAACAAGTGTTCTAAATAGGGTAGTGCCCACATGTCAAGAGATACTTAGTGAACGTTTTTCAATGTGCTCCTTTTCCTAATCATGCATCATATCCGGCCTGCGCCGCCCCCTTCAGCAAACGTACAAAGTGACTTAGAAAGAAAATAAGATTGACAAGTTCAAAATGTTGATGTGTACTTAAATGCAAAGTGGGATAGTCTGCGGTTCGAGCTGCTTTTGGAAATGATGATATATAGGTCTGACAACTACATACGTTAATGTAGTGTGTGCAGTCCATATGCACACATGCAGTATTTTTGTTCATAAACACTGAAGGATTGATATTCATAGTGTAAATCTGTCCATAATTCTGGCTGGATCACACCACTTAATGTATTTAACTAAATCTGGTTCACTTTAATGTATTAGAATTTTGGGACCCGATTACATTCAGGTCAGTGCCATTGTAGGATTTGATGCTATCCGCAAGGTAAGTGATTTTACAGGTGACATTAGCATTGCTGGGAAAAAGGAGTTCACGCGCTCCCAGAAACATCTGTATTTGTAAGAGGGCAATTCTATATGTCGTTGCACACTAAAACCCTTTCCTTTTTTCTACAATAGACACACATTTATGATAGAGAGTGGTTAGCCAACCCGTGGTGCTGTATGCTGTGATTTATGACTTTGACTCCTTTTCCAGATGGATGCTTGACTACTACAGTGTGTTGCCTACAGTAGGTGCTGCTACAGTCTTAGCTGTAGGGAGACTATAGGGTGAGCACTCACACTCAATAGTTCACTCAGGCATCGAGAGTGTGTGTCAGGATCAGGGATCTATCCTTTACCATCAAAGTATAGAATCACAGTGGAAAATGACTCACAGGCTTCCATCCTTGCAGGTATACGGACGGTCTCTACCGCTTACTGGTGTTTGATGTCGTCTTTCATATGAAGCAGATGTTGTAGTATGCTAAAATGAGGTAGTACTGTACTTAAAGGATTTGAGGATGATGGTAAATCCTGTCACCCATGGTGTAGTGTTTGTAAATAGAACATAAATCAATGAAATAGTTGCCACATGTTTTTATTTGTACAGGAGTTTAAGTCATTTAAGTCATCTTAATATGTTTTCAGGTAGAGTACGCCTGCTACATAATTGAAAACTTTGGCTGAAATATCCATTTCATGTCGGGGCTTGGTTATGGAGGTTAACGATGTATGTAACACTTTTTAATGGGGAAATGTGGAACCTTTTCAGATTAAGCCAGCCGTCATAAAATCAGATCTGCTTGTTCCAGGCTCCCTTTGGCCTCTCATTGATAATTAGTCATGTGTCAAGGAAAACACTGTCCTCAGGAAACACACATTCAATGCCTCACCTTACTCCGCAGCCTGAAAATCAGGCACAATAAATTAGACCATTTGGAGGCCCTTTTCAGTAGCGTGGCCCTTGTTAACGGCAATACGCTCTTAGTAGTTTTACACATTTTGAGAGCTTCCTGCGTGCCAAAGGTGCCGGTTCCCTTCCAAGCGTGAGCTTTTAATACACCGACACCGACGCTAAATGGGAACGATGAGTGACACGGAACCAGATAGCGTGGACAGAATTTATCCACTGCTCTGGCCTCTCCAGTGGATAAGCCTGGAATGGAAACAGAAACTTCCATCGTCCCAACTGGGGATCCATGCTCACATGCTGTTGAGTGAATGGAGTTCAAACTCCACCAGTGGTTATCGCTAGGCTACCCTATACATGCACCAATTGCTTTATCCCCCTTTCATGAAGGTTTTCGCAATCCACATACGACGTGGCAATGTCTTCAGATGTGGTCTAGATGTCGCTGTTTGGGGGGGGGGGTATTTTGAGACTACCTGTCTGTGGTTAGTCTCAAAATACATACTTTACTTATAGGATAGCCTTTCATAATCCGGTTTGACAGTCAGCTGAGACAACACCATACATTCCCTGTACTTATGCCTTACCAGGAGGCACGGTCTCACCAGGAGGCATAAGTACAGGTGGAGGCTGGAGTGGAACATACAGAACATGATAACAGTGAAGCAGGGGAGGAGGATTCTGTAGGTCATATTAAATAGCCTCATTGATTGTGAGTTTGATTTCGCACTTAAGATTTTCACTCCGACGCTAATAGGAATACCAACTATGACAGCTTAGCCCAAAACTATAAAGGGTGACGCTCGCTCTAAGAATAGACACGTTTGACTCAAACTCATTGTAAAGTACACAAATTTTAAATATGCATGACCTAATCCAGACACACAAAAGCAACAGGAGTGAGTTTACGGTAAAACATTGATGACAGATGTGAAAGAAATGTTGGTCATATGTACAATGAATGTGTTTTAAAATAAGTTTACGTCAAATAAACATTACCTCTGTACTTCACCCGACTTCAGCTTGAACGATTGATTCTCTCAAACTACCACAACACCGATACAATTGCATTTCATGCAATGATTCAGCAGTCTGAATCATTGCAGAGTGATTTATACTCTCATCCAGCTGTCTCTCCATCTCCTCTCTCACTCACCACTCCACTCTTTTTCATTTATCTTTGGACAACACGGAACATGAAGAAGAAAATCCTTTACAACAAAATACACACCAACCAGGCTTGAGAACCAGGGAGAAAACCTGTGGGAAAAGGTGGATTGTTCTACTTCTGGATATGTGTGTGCTCTCCTTCTGGGTGGGGCAGGCGTCTTGGACAGGACTATTTGGTCTACTGTGAGTTTTGAACCCGGCATTGGGTTACATTCATGACATGTCTGACATATCGTGATGTCCGTTCATTTGGATGTCACAGCATTCCATGTCTGTGTACCGTGTAAACAACCAGTCTCATCAAACATCAGTGTCTGTCAGCTCAAAGTTGATTAAAAGCATTATAGCAAACTAAAAGCTGATGAGAGAAAAAATGATAACATGTATTTTTAAATGTTGGGCCTTGACTGGAGTGGTTGTGTCCCCTGTACCTCCATCTTTAACAGGAACAGGAAATAGTACAGATGGTCCGGGTATATATGACGCGCTGCCAAGTTTAAATGCCACGGCTAAAAATATCTGGCTGGAATTTGGGGCTTGGCAGTGGGGTCAGGTCAGTGGCCCGGGCCTTGTCGCCACTCCAAGGGCCTATTTTGACAGGACTCCTCCGTCTGACAGAAACCTGAAACTGGCTCCTCTTTTTTGACTCCTCCACTTTCAAGCCTTATTTTGTTCTGAGAACTCTTTTTGAGGGGGACCTCCAAGAGCGGATCAGAGGGGATTTTGGGGTGCTATTTCCAGGGGCCTTCTGGGAGACCGCGCTGTTTTGAGGGCCCAGGTCCTGTGTTTAGCAGGCACCATCGCCCACTAGACTTGGTCCTATAAATACCTGTGATAGGTGCCCACGCTGAGGGTGTGTGATAGGTCTATTTTGTGAGCTGTTTTTTTTTTGTCACTGGTAGGACAGCCTGTTCTAGGTTAGAACCTCACCCATCCTGCCCTATCTTCTCTGGTGACGTGTCACGAATGCGTTCTGGCATCAAGCCTGATTTGACACTTTTTAAAATGCCATCAAGCATTGATTGCAATAGTAAACAAGCAGAAGACTCTTGATCTATCAAAAAGCTTCAGAGAATATTTTTTTAATAGCCATTGAACAATGTTTGTACTTCAGAAGTGGCTTGAGGTCATCATTTTGATCTTGCTCCACAACTTCAAGTTGTCACGACTGAATGATAATTGGCCTTTTATCATTATAATAAATACATACTTATTGGGTGTGCTCAAGCCTTCGGCGAGAGCACAACCTTTGTTCTCTCACATATATATTTATTTCTTTATTTCTTTCTTTATTTATTATTTATTTTCGCCCCCCTAAAACTCAGTCAATATTTGGACTACATACACAACGGCGGTGTCAAAAGTTTCGTCTTGGTAGCGATTGAGTTGCTTCTATTGGAATTTACGTTCCGTTGCATGGTTTAGGCTTCAGTTAAGTTTTTGTGGCGAAAAGTGAAGCTAACGGTGGCTAATTTGCTAGCCACAGTCACTGACGTTACTAACGTCACTGCGTCACTAACGTCACGAAAACACGCGTGACTACCTGTAGCAGAACATTCGTTTCACATCTGTTAACTTGGGGGATAGCTAGGCTAACTATAGCTTTACTGCAAGGCAGCTGCAGAAACGCCACAAGCAAAGAGGCCAGGGTGATAACTATTTACTCATTTTACTTTGTGATGTGAAACACAATTATGAAATGTAATGTACAATATTAGCTGATATTATTAAGGAAGTAGGCCCACATCTACTTTTGGAAACGGTAGTCTACTATTTCACTGAAGCATTAGCATCATGACATTAGCCTCTGTTGCCCGGGCAACACATACTACAGTGGTCTATGATGCATCTGTTTTCAATCTTTAAAATAAACATTCCTCACAAATACATTTTCGTTGTAGGATTTATTATGACATTACATTACAACTAAACGATTTGTGGGTGAAATTATCATTACCTGTGGTTTCAAACCAGTGTTGCTCACTGCAATGCTGTAGCCTACGCGAGACACTACAAAAACATCTACACAGCTGTAGGAAGTCAAACGGCGACAGAACATGCTCGGCACTCCCCTTACTTAATCAAAAGTCTATCTAACTATTAACCTTAACTTCATTGCCACAGCCTAAACGTTGCCAATCTGTTCATGAAAATAATTAATTTCAGCCTAAACCGTACAACGGAACGTTAAATCCAATTCAACCAACGCAATCGCTACCAAGACTAACACAGCAGTAGTCTACTACTGTACCGTAGTAGTACAATTTACCGGGGCAGATTCTCCACACAGGGCTATATCGCATTTTGCGTTGTTACTGACAATGATCGCTACCAGTGAGCATTTTATGAATGAGCGATTTTCCACTAAATAAATGTCAAGCTTATTTACGTTTTTGGGGGCATATTTTCAGTTAGCAGATGGTACTGTTTGAATCGCGATTCCATCTTCTATTGCCGGTAACGTCGTAGAATAATCTTCAAAGGGGGTTCTTTATTCATGAATGAATGCAATATGAGTAGGCTAAATGCCTTAAAATATCACGAGAAGAGAAAAACTTAAAAGGACGTTTAAGTCATAGAGATTAGGTCAATCTTTACACCGGTCTGCCAAATGTATTCGTTTTGATTCAACGATGAGGCTGCCTCTTGCAGGGGAAATGAGAAGACATCTATTTCATTCTACAATTCACTCGTATTTTCAGTTGTAAATGAGCAGCAAAAAAAATCTTTTAAATCTATGTAATCTTTATAAATAACAAGTATGCATTTTTATATAAAATATACAGAAATATCAGTTGTAAAAATTTCATCCAAAAACGGACCCCTGTGCAACCGACGCAAGCAAGCACACCCTACAATTTCCCCAGAAATTGTACCCTCTCTAGTTTATTATTTATTATATTTATAATTCACTAAACAAAGTTGGAACCACACTACTGTCCTTTGGATCTCTAATACAGGATGTGTCAAAGACCTCTGTTTCGAATGGGCACTTTTCATTTCTATCAAATTCTGTACTCCATCTCCCAGAAATATTTGCCCCTTAGGCACTGTTTCAGTGTAGCTTTAATAGGGGAGCTGTGACTCTGTAGCAGAAGCAATATGCATGTGTTTCTGGATAAACCATCTCGTAGCTGATCTTGATTCTTCTCAGCTAGACTACGGGTATTAAATCCTAATTACTGTGGAAACGTTTTATATGCTATGGTGTTGCATGTGTGGGATATTACTATACAGCATGTCATCCTCATCTTTAAAATAATACCTGCGTGTGTCTCTACTTCACACCATTAGGGCTTTTAACAGTCCAGGGAATTATGGTGTCAAATGGATGAATGGAACTAGATGGATGGACGGAGCTGACATTGTTAATGAAACCCTTTTTATAGTCTCCGTGAAGGAAGGTACAGGAAGTATCTACAATTAATATACAATTTGGCGGCTTTCCACTAACTGAATTCTCAGGGCGTCTAATCTGTCATTCTCAAACACAAGATAGGTGATGTTTATTGCATATACATGAGATTTCAGTCTTCCTCATTATATATTGTATGAGACTAAAGTGGCAGTTTGAGTAAAACATGCAACACTTAAAACTATGCCTTCACCCTTTTATACTAAGACAGTAACTTCTTTCCCACACAGTCAAAACACAGCTCACCACTTTCTCTCGTCAGACACGAAGAGTACTTTAGTATCCTCCTAAAATACAACCTAATTTAGGCCTCGTCATTACTTAACATATGAGTCATAAATGGATGGGAAATGTGGCCCAACCAGTTGAAGAGTAAACACATGTGGATGAGTTCTCCAGCTGGTTCTTTATGGTGCCACCTGAGTGCGGTTTTGGACGAGGCGTGTTTGAGGCTTGCTGGGAAAAGATCTAAACCCTCATCAGATAATAGCAATGTTGTTTTTGTCTCAGGCCTGAATCGAGATGCATCACAGAAACGACATGAATAATTGAAAACACTGTATCACTGGACATTAGGGATGTCATACTCAATACTATCATTAATGTTCACCTGAATCTAAAACTGTCTGTACCCCATTCACCTACCAAGACTCTGTTGGATCCAATCAATGTATTAAAAATGGGCAAACATTTTATACAACTATTATACAGTTTGACTTACATCTGTAATGCAATTTTCTGCCACTGGAACGGACTGCAGCTGAATAAACTGAGAACAGGCTGAATACTATGCTAGGAAAAAGGAAATACATCAGCCACAAGTACAAAACAGTCAAGGCTAGAGAGGGAGCAGCCACACTAGGAAACGACAAACAGCAAGCTATCACACTTCCCTTAACCTTGTCTAATCAACCCTGCAGTCGTCTGCTGTCCAACACTACCTCAAACTCAGATAACAAACAGCCCTCCCTTTGAAGCCCTCTGACATCATTAGAGGTATGGAACTGACGAACTCTCCATCACTCTCTTCCTGACCTACAGCTCACAGGTCATAAGGCAAAGTACAAAACAGCTGAAATAAACATGCACCGCCCCTGCCACCACACCACCGATCATGAGAGATATCTATAAACAGTAGGGGAGGAAACGCAAGGTTATAATGGTGGAGGTGGGGTGGGGGTGGCTGTCAGCAAGGGAAAGGGGATGATGGGAAGCCCCACCCTGGCACACAAGGTCACTTTCCCAGGATGAGACGGGACAGGAGACGAGAAAGGCTTCGGATGATAATCAAACTTGCGAGCTTTCTTTCCCCTTTGTCCTTCATGAGAACAAAGTGGGCTTAGGGTAACATAAAGTGATCTGGATGTTCATGACATTGGATTGTTGTAGGTTCAAATGCTACTCTTACACACATCAAAACAGCAGAGGAAACAACACCAGTGTCTCTCGGATAACATCTAGTCAAATTCGATCCGGGAAGCTTCTTGTTATCTCTATAAATAACCCCGCCACACCTCTACAGTGAAGTTTACCTTTCTGTACAAGACATATGACTAAACAGTCACCTGGATACAGACTAAAACAAACATGACTAAAGGTAATCTCCATGCTAAATGATTAGCCAGATACCCAAGTGTGCAATAAGCTAGCAGTCCCTTAGAAAGACGTCCATAGCCTTGTTGACACTTTCCGTTTGTATCCTTAGAGGGAACACATTTATCAAGACTGCTGTAGGTACAGGTGTGTACAGGTTCCTCTGTGATTGATATGCTGAAAGGACAACAGTTCCCCTGCTAGATAAATGTTGCCCTTGTGATCTCGCCACTGTAAAGTGCTGTCAAGGAGTGGTATATATAATGTTGTTTTTGGTCATTGCATGGGTAATACCGAGCACTATAAGCTACACTGAGTCCGAAAATCACCAAATCCAGTTGATAATGCAATTTGAAATAAGGTTTTTCATATTACGAGCAGGCAGGTTTCTTTCTGCTTTCTTCGTAAACAGACCTCGAACACACAATGCTCAGAGTAACTTCTGTCCACAGCCCGCGGGGAGCAGCCCCACTCTCCCCATCACCAGGCACACAGTTTGTTTAGATGGTTCCAACCAGGTGTTTTCACCATTCAGCCGGTGGATGCTGACTAACAGCATACATGCCCCTCTAAGGCAGAGGCTCCAGGGCCCATTCTCTCCCTGAAGCTTCCTGCAGAAAGAAGCTAGACGGGAGGCCTGGGGAAGCCATCTGGGGGTCCTCCTGAGGATTCTTCACAAGGCATCTGGAGCTGTACACACTGGGGCTGTTCCAGACAGACAGCACCATCCTCTGAGCCCACAGAGTAGGTAAGGTCATTAAACTGGATCCAACATCCTCTAACAGTGACGAAGGCCAATGTCAATGCACACGAGTGTCTGGATCATCTCTGTGCTTTTACTGATATACAGCTGCCATCTGGTCCTTGTGTGCTCCACCGGACTGGAAAGATGCGCTGTCCGTCGTTCACGATGCTGTCTGTTGTTTGTGGATAACAGATATATATATATATGTATATATCTAAAAACTAATAGCAAATACCCCTTTCTACTCGGGTTATTCTCCGTCTAATCCTCTAAAATAAGTAATTTACAAATGATACTGTACTCATTATAAAACAATTTTTGTCAGTCTGGGTCTAGTGTATTGGAAGTTGCAACCATTAGATATTGTATTATTAGAAGTAATGGGAATATATAACAGTCATATTATAACGGTAATTTAAATCTGTAATCTACGCTGCAAGAATACATACACTGTATGTCACATACTGCATTCTATATAATACACAACAAGGTTACTAATTCTGAAAACAAATCAATACAACCTCACCTTTGATCAGCACACATCAAAATTAATAAGCCCTAACCACTAAAAAATGTATATTCAGAGAACATGCCACTAATGACCCCCACTGGAGATCAAGGGAAATACAGGGAATGAGGCCCAAAACAATGTCCTGTCTGTACTACATTTTACATTTAGTCATTTAGCAGACACTATTATCCAGAGCGACTTACAGTAAGTACAGGGACATTCCCCTGAGGCAAGTAGGGTGAAGTGCCTTGCCCAAGGACACAACGCCATTTTGCACGGCCGGGAATCGAACTGGCAACATTCAGATTACTAGCCCGATTCCCTAACCGCTCAGCCACCTGACTAGAAAACAACCTGGAATTGCAAATGTCATTAATTATTGATAATCTAATTGATTAATGTGACATGATTGATTTATCTGAGGCCCTTTTTTACCATATATATCTGACCATGCTCAATTGAAGTCATTTCAAAGTTTTAATCTAATTTATAAATTAAAGTGTGTTTTGGGGACCATCAAAAATGGTCTTTCACTGCCCTCTATGGACAGTTTTTTACTGGTTTGAACAACCAGGCCATGAAGATATTGAGGAGCCATATTGTGGAACACCTTTGGTACATACTGCCAGAATATCCTCCACCCTCAATAATTGTAATTAGAGTAATGGTCAGCATATTCAATAATCATTGGACGGTACTACACACAGTTCTGGATTGCATTTCTAATACTTGATGTGATATACATTATTTTGTGTATAAGCAAGTTCCGTTTAATTCTGTATGTGTCATCCCCTTACTAATTTTCATTAAGGTGTTTGGATGGCAAACCTTCATTGCATCCACAGTATGTACAATAATAATATATATATTTTTTTTATTATATAGTTATCACAATCATTTAGAAATAAAAGTACAGCACAATGCCTTTGATATTATGCTCAGAGAGAATTTGTGCCACAAAATCAATTCACGACCCACGCAATTTTGGTTTGCCATGAGTAATTTGGCTCTAAGTTCGGCCGAGCAGGTTTATTGTTTTGCTTGAGGCTACTAATGCCAGGTTATGGGGATTATGTTGAGATATGGATATTAATAGCACAACAATAACCATGGAATTGTTCACCTGACTTATGGAAACAAATTACAAAAAAAGCCATATGCAACATAACAGTAAGTTATGAGTAGTGTGTTAGTTGGCAGCCACATTCTCAGTTTGGCTAGCCCAACACGATTTAAACCATAACTGGCATTCACATAAATTTATATTAACCTCAACATTAAACATTGTTTAATGTGACTGAAATAGAAATTGGGTATGACATGATTATTGAAAAAGACAAATAAAGCTAATATCTGCCAGTGAAATAAAGGAGATTGTTGGCATCACCGTTCATTTGTCTATTGGGTTTGACAGATCAGAGATGGAGTCAAGTGCACTGATTGGCTCATATCCGACAGCCAAGTCCCTTGTGAATTACCTTTGATGTGTGAAACAGCCAGTTGCACAGCCAAGTATAAACTGCTTTTAGCTGCCTTAATTAATTCCCTTTAGTCTGGGTCTTGTCCTCATGTTATAATAAGTAGATGATGATATTGTGACAACCAAAATATATATTTTATATATATTAAAGCAACATCTAGTAATATGCTCTAATGGGTTACCTGACACTAAACCTGCCATAAATGGTTAGCCCCTTAGACTGAAGGACATACCTGGTCATAACAAGATTTTGTGAATTGTATGTGGGCTGTCGTTTTGAATTACAGCAGCCAAGCCAATTGGCAGAGCAAAGGTGTCTTAATAAATTACTATACAATTTTTTCATAAACAGGTATATTGGTCACATTTAAATGTATTTTTACGGTAAAATCGCCAAACGTAGTTTTATCTCGAAGCACATCGCGTTCCTTTCAACCAACATTCTTCTCCCCTTGAAGCCATGTTAGGGGGGCGTTTTCATTCTATTTTTCCGTGTACTGAATTTTTCCCCTTTGCAGCATCAGTAGCATAGAGCCTGCCTCCAATGATTGTACGGCGGTTCTGGCTGTAGTTTTTTTTTAGGAACAGGATACGCACAAGGAGAAGAGAATACATCTATTCCTCGGGGATTTTTCTAACAGAATCACAAGCCAGCACTGATTCGTTCAAAAGGAGGACAAACAGGTAGAAACTTGGGGATTTTTACGCTTACGCATATCCGGATTCATGCGTTTCGTGGCGAACTGCGTCTCCGAAAGGAAAGCTACTTTCCATGTCTGATGAGATTACACATCCAATGGATTGAAAACAAAATGGGGGTTGTAGCGTGAACATGGGAGCAACAGTTTTAAAGAAAGGTTTCGGCCATATGTCCACGACTCTGCATGTCTAGAATAACCGACGTATTGTTTGACAAGCGACCAAGCGAACCCCGTCGTTGATAAGAAAGGTGTGCGATCCGTTTCGATACGCGCAGCCTATCCGAAAAACGCACGTACCAGCGAGGCCTTTTTTTCTGCAGAATAGCATGTCTATTTTAGACGTCCTTACTCTTTCTAAATATTGTAGAATATTCTTGATGTACTTTATTCATATGGGTTGGTGTGTGTTATTCTAAACGTTTATGAGGAAACATTAAATGTCTGTGTGTCTAAATTGTTAGACTGTACAGTAGGTGGCACGATTCGTTTTTTCAATTTCTCGAGCAAAATAAAACACGACGTTGTAGTGTAGTCGCTCGAGGCTATTTTCGTGACCGTTCTGCAGGACACCCTTGCAGAGTGCAGTGCTCTTGAGTTTGTTTACATGTAACCCCTCGAGGCCATGGAGCTGTGAAGGAGATGCAACCATTTCCAGACATCTGTACCATGCACTTTCATTTTTATTACATGGATCCTAAATTACACTGACATAATTGCTAGTTTACTTTGAAAAACATATTGATGTTTGTTCATAATGTGCAAAGGTTTACTAATGGAATACTTAGTTATTGGATTGAATTAACCGTGCATATTAATTAAAATGTTATCAACTGAATACAATTGATCAGCTTTGCATGAGTAATGACAAGTCCATGACAAGATAGTGAGTATCTTAACTTATTTCCTAGGTTGCATGAGGACAATATCCTGCTGTAGCGAATAGGTTCAGATCGCAGTCTTGTTTTGTGTGTGCATAAGCACATCGATATGTGGTGTGCTTGCCCCTTTTAAAACAGTTTAGAATCACATTTTGCAATGGTTGTCCAATGTTAATGGTTTACAACTCAACTGCTTTGCACTTACAAACAAAAGATTTTACTTGCATGTACGTGCCACCCGGCAAACAGCAATTGGTAACCATGACACCAAAATTGCATGCTCAATGTCAATTTTCCCTCTACTGTCTAAAAACCAACCATGACTCCTGTCCACTCAGAGCAAGCTGAGGCAGGATGTCGGCCCGAGGAGGGAAGAAGAAGACCACCAAGCTGTCCCGCTCCGCCCGAGCAGGGGTCATCTTCCCCGTGGGGAGGATGATGCGTTACCTCCGTACAGGGACCCACAAGTACCGCATCGGCATGGGGGCCCCTGTCTACATGGCGGCTGTCATCGAATACCTGGCAGGTGGGTGCCCTTTCTGGCTGTCCAGCCTAAACAGGAGTTGTGTTGCTGTGTATTTGTATGTGTTTTTGTGTGTTTTAGCTGAAATCCTGGAGTTGGCTGGCAATGCAGCGAGGGACAACAAGAAAGGCAGAATAACGCCGCGGCACATCAAGCTGGCAGTAGCTAATGACGAGGAGCTCAACCAGGTAACAATCACATGTACAGGCAACAGTGCTTATTATTTTTGAAGTAGGTGTTTTAATGGGTTTCAGTCGAGAAATGTCAAGCTTTTGACACTGACTATTTTAGTACTATATAGTATCACACTGTGAGCTGTCTCGTTTCCTCCTACCTCCAAATGAAGGCCCTTTAAGAGAGTTGCTTAATTAACTGTGGAATCCAAATGTTTGTATAGTTCAACTTCTTACTTAATGTTCTTACATTCACAAACAAAACATTATTGATGTTCATTATAGTCAATAATATTAAAATATATGTCCGTCGGAAATAACTTTTTAATACAACCCAGTAATGGAAATGCAACATGAAAGTATAATGACCAAAAGAAACCCATTGTTTCAGTAGACACCATATGGTGTGTGTGGACCGGGTAGGGTTTCACTTGGCGTCAAATGCTTCTGCTTTGCAGTTAACCTGATGTACACCTGTACACCTCACATTCACACTAAGCCCGCAGTATGTTTAACATTTTGATTGGTGGCGAGGCAACTTTAGCAATAAGCGCATAACATCCATTCTCTCAGATTCAAAGTATAGTCGTTTCTCAAAGGAGCTGGTCGAAAGATAATATAGTCCAATATGTGACCTAGTAGTATTTGTCGTCTGTCAGCTTCTCCGTGGGGTGACCATATCGAACGGTGGGGTCCTGCCCCGGATCCACCCAGAGCTCCTGTCCAAGAAGAGGGGGGGCCGGGTGAAGGTAGACACCCAGGTCACAGTGCCCGAGAAAAGGGAGGCACGCGTCAAGAGCATCAAGAAACCCTCCATCAAAAAAGGAAAAGGCAAACCAGGCCGCAAAGCAAGGGTAGGCTAGTGTTCCCTATATGAGTGGTTCCCAAACCTGGTCCTCAGGGCATCCTGTCCTGCCTGTTTTAGAATTTAGATCTGCTCCAACACACCTGATTGAAATGAATGGGTCGTTATCCACCTCTACAGAATCCTGCTTATGACCATTCATGAGGGAAACATCTAAAACATGCAGGACAGCGTGCCCTGAGGACCAGGGTTGGGAACCACTGCCCTATATGATGATATTCCATGGTCAAGCGGCGATAGAGGAGATATTTACTTGTGCTACCTTTTCCCCACCCTGCAAAGAAGAGCACAGAAAACGACAAAGAGGTTGTAGCCAACTCAACTGTGGAAGATGGACCAGGCGATGGGTTCACAATCCTGTCAGCGAAAAGCCTGTTCCTCGGACAGAAGGTAAACTTTTGTACAAAGGAAGCTCAGTCGGTCCAAAACTACAAAGAAGTGTTGCTTTGTGTACAGAGGTACTTTTCTTATTGGCAGTTCTTTAACTCCTTGCCCCATGTTAACAGCTTTCACTAACAGAGAGTGAAATCAGTAAAATTGGAAGTATCAAAGTGGAAGGCATCATCAACCCAACAAATGCAGAGATGGACCTTAAAGAAGGCGTGGGTGAGGACCCCTGTCATGGTCATGATGTTCAAGATTAGCCTCGACATAAAAAAGCCAGTTCTGTAGCGCTCACCCGTTTTCTGTCCGAAGGGACCGCTCTGGAGAAGGCAGGGGGTCGGGAGTTCCAGGACGCAGTAAAAGACCTGCGGAAAGCACAAGGGCCTCTAGAGGTAGCATCAGGTATGGGAAAACCAACACAAAAGCATACACAGGGTTAAACAATGGTGATGAATTGAATGGGAAAAAACGTCCATTTGACCCAATATACCGACGTCAGCACAGGTCGCAAGCCGCGAGCGGTTATCCTGAACCTCACAAATCTGTCTGGTGTTTTGTAGTTGCTGTGAGCCAGGCCACTGGGATGGCGGCCCGCTTTGTGATCCACTGTAACGTCCCCCAGTGGGGCTCCGAGAAGTGCGAGGACCAGCTGGAGAAGACTGTCAAGAACTGCCTTTCCGCCGCCGAGGAGAAGAAGCTCAAATCTGTGGCCTTCCCCTCCCTTCCTGCTGGCCGGTGAGACTTCTACTGATTACACCTTCCATTTATCCCCACAGTAGCATCCTTAAAAGAATACATTTGAACAATGGCATAACTCCATTTTCCCGTGACTGTTGTTGATGTGCTGCATGTCAATTATGATGTACTTGGGTAATGGTCAAGTGTCCCGATTGAAAAGTAGATGTTAAACGAAACCTGTGTCTTAACAACATACGTCCCTAAACAACATGTGTGCATCTCTTGCCCCGGCTCAGGAACGGCTTTCCAAAGCAGATGGCTGCCCAGCTGATCCTCAAGGCCATCTCCAGCCATTTTGTGTCCGCCACCACCTCCTCTCTGAAAAACATTTACTTTGTACTATTTGACAGCGAGAGTATCGGAATATATCTTCAGGAAATGGCCAAGCTGGATGCCAAGTGAAGAAGAGTCTGCAAAAAAGAAGGAGCTCGGTTTGGGGTGTTTTTTTTTTTGTTTTTTTAACAGGTTGCAGTTGTATTTCAGGTGGGTTTTGTTCTTTACATCTGGTATAGGTCAATGGAAGGTCATGTGAGTAGGCATTGTTATGATGTGGACCCAGCCTGGGAAGGTTAAGGAAAAAGAAAAAAAAAAAACTTTGTGAGTGAAGTACTGTATGAATTTATGTTACACTGTCCTTTTATGATGGCATTCTTTTTAGACTAGAGTAACTTTATCCCCATGGCTTGTTGTTCTGACTTCTTATTTACCCATTGTTGTTTTTACATTCCATGTCCAACAAAGACAACAATTTTTGACGGTTGTTTTTGCGGCCAGATTCCCTCTGTAGTTTCTGATACAGTTAGTTTACTAAAAAAAATGAGTGTTTCTCATTCTGCTTTGAAATAAAAATCCAGATGTTTTACACCACAGATTGAGGCCTGACTTTCCAACACATCTTGGGACTCCTTTCAAATGACTCACATCCACCTCTCTATTGGTACATCTCTCTGAAGAAAATGAAGTGTTAGCGTTGTTACCATTGTATACAGATAAATTATCGAATGAAATAAGAAGCAAAAAAGTAAATAAGTAATTCCCTCAACCAAACCATTCAAATTGGGTAAAAACAGCAATATTACAGCAAGGTATCTTTACATTATATTTATTACATTGTAAAAAGTACATTACCTTTCATTATATATACATTATATTCATTTAATTTCCTGTCCACGCAAAATTAGCTTCTAACAAAGCAGTACAACAAATGAACAAACGGCTTACAAAGAGACTTTGTAATGTGGTTGTGTCGATGAACAGCTATCCCCATCTCTCTGACATAAGGCAATGGATGTGTAGAATGATGTTACCTGACCAAGATGCAGTTGACCTGACTGTGATTCAACCTATAATCTTCTCCAGTTCCCCATTCCTAATGGAATAAATAACATCATATTCTAGACTGATAGGAGACCTGTTCAAGAGCAAAGCTGTGACTATAGGCGGTTTCAAACAAGGTTGAGGTTTCTCCAAAAAGAAACCTGAAGAAGAGACTGAATGCTTTTACAACTACCTGTTCCATCGTCACACAGTACTCCAGTACACACAAAGTTTGGGTATTCAATCATAAAGCTCCATTTTCCACCCCAGGTATGCTTTCTCTGATCAATTAATGTACTGCACAACTCAATGTGGTCAAATCACCTGGAAGAATACTTTTCATAATCAAGTTCTGATTTTAGACCTTCCAAATACACTTGACTACAATTATCCCAAAAGCCGTTTGAAAGTAAAACATGAAGCTCCAAGACTAGATTTATGGTGGAATCCTGTTTAAGGAAACTCAATATGGCAATGAGTTTCTTAGGTCCTTTGGAGACACGATGACTCAATGGATCTAGTTACACAAATGTGACAAAAATACCCTCATACGACATAAGCACTGTACTCTGTAAATAATCTCATTGTAAGACTCTCCCAAAGAAACTTCTTGCTTCTCCATAAAAACTGACACATGTATATGAACATGTAGACTGTCTCCAGCAAACCAACAGTCCAGGACAGGCTAAGATTCGGAATGTTTAGGAGAGGGTGCCAATGTCATCCCCTGTCTTATCTCAAATCTATCTTTCAAATGCTGCCTTCTGTACGTACGTACACCATTTGGGTATGCCCAAACTAAGTAAGGTGACATTGTTGTTCTCGGGGGCAAATAAGGTCAATCAGGTTAATTAAAACAAAACTTTGAACTAAGTCGATATTAGTAAAGTACATGCCGTATTCGACGTCTTTGGACATAACAATATACAATACAATTCTTTCTCAAACACTCTCAGATCAAATACTCTAGATTGGAAATATAGACTATTTGTTTTTGTTTTTTATATTACTGTACATTTGACTTCAGACCCTCAGTTGTATGAGATGACAGCAATAATTACATACTTTAAGACACAGTGCCCCTGATACATTTGGACTAAAATTCATCACTGTACATCCTATTCAGGAAACATGCAGTACTGTACCTAAAAACCAAGTTAGCAAGGACTCACCCTGTCAGAAACCTCTAGATTTTACATGAAGCACAGGCATACTTGCAATGTAGTGATCTTCATATTCTCAAGCTAAATCTGACTTGACGGATGTAAGTCAAAAGACAGAATATAGCTTTAAACAGTGTTTGTCCCTAACGCACATGTATCTCCTAAATATTGATTCTTAATGTTTCTGAAGAAGACTATTGAAGGACAGCAAGCTCTGTGGGTCAACAAAGCGAGGAGACTTTGAGATTTAAGCTACTACTTCTGTAGATCTGAGACGAGTTGACCATGCAAGTCCAGGGTCTCTCTCTGTATCTGAGGTAATCAGGGTGGGGCCTACTTAGGGGCGCAGTGGGGATAACCATGGTTTTTTAGAAGAGGGCGGAGGGGAGGCGCGGCTTTATTTGACCTCGGAGGTGTCAGCTGGGTCAGTGGGCCGAGGGGCGGGGAGCAAGGGTACAGGGGAGGTGGCCTCGATGAGGGCGGGGTTCAGAATGATGGGGAGGGACATGGGGGGCACGCCCACCTGGAGAGGTGAGGCCAGAGGCTGCAGGATGAAGGGGGACTGGCTCATGGGGGTGGGGGGCTGGCTCATGGGGGAGTGGACCTGGGAAGGGGGCATCTTGGGAGGGGAGTGCATGGGTGGAGTCAAGGGGGGCACCGGAGATGTGCGGTCTGTTCCTGAAAGAAAATGAAAAAAAAAACACGGAAAAAAGGGGGGGAGGAAAAAATGATGACACAGCGAAAATGACAGAGTTGAACCACAATTGCATCTTAGTAAAACATAAAACTTTGAACCCAAAATTCTGAATTGACCTGCCATAAAGACATTACCATTGGCACTGGGTGGCGGCTGCTCCTGGGGCGACTCTGGTCTACTGGAGATCTTTGGCTCTGCTGGAGCAGCTGGCACTGGCATGGGCCCAGGGCCCGGGGAGGGTGCCTGGGCTGGGGGAGGGGAGGCCGGGGTTGGCTGGGCAGGATCCACAGGACCACTTTGCACCGCTTCTAATGACGCACAGAGAAAACGGCTGTCAAACTTCACACTCTTCCTACAGCGGGGAAAACAGCGATAGTGGCGACAACGCGGGGATTTACAACCATGTTCACATGCAGTCTGAATAATTTTGCGTCGCGGCAAGACCCGGAAGATTCCAGTTCTACTGCAAAGCGCTCCGCTAACTGGTTTCCATTCTCCTCGGTGCTTCAATATCGCTTAACCTTTTCACCGCAAATCAACGTCACACCAGGAGGACACAGTCTTGCTGCATCACTCCTGTCATCTGATTCATCCAGTTCTTTCCCCTGCTGAGAACGGTCCACAGACACGGCATCCTATTCTTGGGATGCATCAGGTGGCTGAGCGGTGAAGGAATCGGGCTAGTAATCCGAAGGTTGCCAGTTCAATTCCCGGTCATGCCAACTGACGTTGTGTCCTTGGGCAAGGCACTTCACCCTACTTGCCTCAGGGGAATGTCCCTGTATTTACTGTAAGTCGCTCTGGATAAGAGCGTCTGCTAAATGACTAAAAATGTAAATGTAAAATGCATTTTCCTTGAAAGTATTCACTTATTCCAATGGCCAATCCCTGGTCCTTACTCCAATTTACATCTCCGTTTCAGAGCCCTGACAGCTATTTTGGGTTGAGTGCTTGATGTGTCTGTACAGGGCGTCCCTGCCAGTACCTGGTATGACGGTCTGTTTGAAGAGCTCTTCGCGGAGGTGGGGCAGGAAGCAGTCGATGCGCTCCCAGGTGATCTCCCAGAGGTCGGAGTAGCCGGTTCGAGAGTCGGCGCAGTGGAAGATGCCGGCTGTGTCCATCACAAGCAGCATGTTCTTCAGGGACTCTGGGATAGCCTCCAACTGGGGGCGAGAAAAAGAGAAAGTGAACATACATTCTCATGGACAACTTGCTGACGGTAATGGAAGAGGGCGTTCATGACGTTGCCATGAGAGAGAAATGCGTGGCAGTTTATGCTCGACGGAGCACTGCATGCAACGGAAAACAAAATCGACGAACGAGGACGGCATGTAGAGGTACACACAGAGCAAAACAACTGCCTGTAGAAAACTGAACCCACCGACATCCCCCAAATCTAATACCGACTGTAATCGGAATCACATGACTCACCAGCAGGTCGCTGGAGCCAGCGTGCATGTACTTGTCCATGAAGTCCAAGATGGTGAGCCAGAGGGCAGCGAAGGTGGGCAGAGACAGCAGGGGGGACAGGTGCTGCAGGAACACCTGGAGGGGGGGGGGAGAGGAGACCGGGGTTGGTATGGTTGTGTTAAGGGACGTGGTTTAACCACGTTACGTGACCGAGGCCGTGCTCATGTGCAGCGGGCGTCTGGAAGTGAAGTTGCAGGGTGGGGGGGGTTGGTGGTTTGTTTCTGTGAAGTTCTTCGCACAGAGTACAAAGACTATAGTGAATGAGCGTGGAATTCTTTGTGCGACGCATGTCATACAAATGGGAATCAGATCGACAGGCCATTTGGAAAGGGACGGGTCTATATCGACAGGAAAGCACAAGGCGTCCCTGACGGATGACGGCCGTGACGTGGAGGAGTGATCCACACCTTGGAGAGGAGGGTGCAGGCCCTCATCCTCGTCTCCTCCATCCCCCCCACGTCCGCTGGGCTGATGTTGTCCAGCAGCTTGGTGAGCAGGGGGAATAATACCTGCAGCGACACACACACACACAACCGCTTTCACTATCAACCGTCCCCACGGAAGGAAGGCTATGATAACGGACCCCTTTGGTTGAGAAGGGGGTCCCACCTTGTTGAAGCAGGATTCCCACTCGGTGGCGTCTAACGTTTGCAGGTCGTGCACCAACAGCGCCCTCTGCAGGTAGGTGAGGGCCTGCATGCGGACCTGCCTCCGGGCATCACAGCACAGCCAGGCGATACCTACAGGGTTTGACACGTCGAGGGGACAGCTGTTATCAAGATTGGCGCGGCAACGCCGTTCTTCCGAGAACACCCTGGGAGCTAAATGTTTACAAGCAAATTAAGGATACAGAATCACCCCCCCAAAAAAGCTGCTTTTGTCACGACGTATTTTTGCTTGCCACAAAAACAACTTGATTTCTCCTTCAGGCCTCGAAGCCGGCACACCTGTCTCAAATGAACGCTCGTTACCAAGCTCAGCGGAAGCCTGATAACGAGCCATTCATTCGAATCGGGTGTTGAAGCCAGGGAAACATCTAAAACATGCAGGACAGCCGGCCCCCCTGAGGACCGGGGTTGAAGGCCGCTGATCTAGGTGGACCAGGTTGTGGCGGAGGGGCTGACCTTGCAGCAGGGGGCACCAGCAGCTGGTCCACAGGGTCTGGGAGTCCGCTTCGATCTTCCTGCCGGCCGCCCCCAGGTGGCGCTGTTCCTCCGCCCAGGAGCTGTAGATGCTGGCTGCACGTGTGTGCAGAGTGTGCATCAGGTCTAACAGCTGCACCAGAAGGGGAGCCAACGATTGCACGTTAACAGTTACGTTATGTCGGATCGGAATACAGGTCAAAGCAATGTGGAGGGGGGGGGGGGGGGGGGGGGGGGGGGGGGCAGTGTTTGTAGGTTTGTAAGCGCTTCTGAACAAATTGATTCGTGTAATGGCTGTGTATTGCTTTCACTGAGTGACACTTCATTTATTTACAGCCCTCTTTAGAGGCTTGATTAATAGAGAATGTGACAGTTCAATAGCCGTTTTCAGGTAGTACCGCTGATTTAGCACCAGACGGAGTGAGGCCTGATGATGGATTTAAAGTACACTTCAGGGAGTACTATACACTGAGGGAGAGACTTGAAAGCTTTCTGAGGGAGTTAGTATTTGGAATACGACCCCTTTTAGTAACCACAGAAAACTATGGGTCAACAAGTTACAGTAAACGTAGTCTTTTCTCCCCAAACACCCCCCGTAGGACATCCCTTGACAACGCCATGACAACCAAACGCTTGTCGTCGAGCCGTCCAGGCCCAGCCCTGCTCAGCCCCTTTACATTAGTGTTAAAGAGAGAACAATAGCAAACACCTACACCCCTCACCCCATATAAGATCAGCCCCAACCCTAACCCATTCCAAACACCAGAAGAACAGCACACCTGGGGGAGCATTCAGGAGAGGTCAGAGTTCAAACTACCGTTCCGGACAGACCTTCCCCGACAGTCACGGATGTCGGTTCCACGAGACAGTTTTAAACTGCTTGCTCCGTGTAGAGAAGACAGAAAGTAATAAAGATATAGACAGGGTAGTAGGCCTAGCTGAGCATTCAGTAAGACGTTTGTCTGACACCAATCCACAAAAATAAAATACTAAATAAATATTAATATTTTAACATGTTTTCCCGCCCCAAACGAGCATCACTACAACTCTGGATGTGGCCTTCCTGAACGCTCCCCCCACCCCTCTGAGACGGGGCACAAAGGTAGAGAAGGTTAGAGAGGACTGCTGTACTTACATCCTGACTAACCTGTAAAGACACCGTGTGGTAGCTGGCCGGCACGCCCTCGTCCTCCTCGTCCTCGCTGTGCGCGCGGGAGAGCCGCTGGCTGGACGCCTTGGCCCGGCGGGGCGCCGCCTCCCTCTCCCGGCCGCCCCCGCCGGCCTTCTTCCTCAGGCGGGACTTGGAGGAGTCGTACTTGTGGCTCTTCTTCTTGTCGTGGCTCCTGAAGCCTGGGGGGAGGGAGCAGAGCGGGCGGGCTGAGACGGGAGGGCGGGCGGGAGGACGGTAGCCTGAGCTCGCTACTAGGATTGTGTAGCTCGGGGGGCGACGGCGACAGTTCTTCTGCCGAGAAGAGATTTCGGGTCTTTGAAAAGGGCAAAGCTCGGGCCTCTGAAGAACTCATTTCTAAGAGATGAGTGCTGCACTATCGTGCCAAATAGTCTTAATGGGAAAGCCTTCAAGACCTGAGGGGAGGGCAGCTCATTTGAATCCCCCCCCCACTTCATCCGAGATTCAAAAATGAACGTCACCCTGCGGTGAACTGCAAGCCAGTACTGCAAAGATCAGGATCGTTGTTATGCATGCGGATATTCCAACAGATTCTTGTGATGCTTTTGGCAGACGATGTCTTAATCGGATGGATTAGTACGAGACGCTGGCTTTGAAGACCCTCACAACTAAAGACTTAAGTACGACTTAAAGAAACAGCCTGTGCCACACAGTTCTCCGGGTTACCCAAACATTCCTTTCACGTCGAACCTTCGCAGGCAACAAAAGGCAACATCACCCAAATCACTAATAGCAGGTTTCAGAACTGACTGACTGCCATTAGGTTCCTATACAGATTAATACAGTGCTAGGCTCAGCTAAGGCCTTTGATCAACCAAACTTTATTGTTTGCGCGTCTAAAGCTGTGTTGACAGTGTGTATCCAAGGACCCGGGGCGATGAGGGCCGGTGATGAAAAGAGCCATAAGCAGAGCCAGAGCGAAAGTGCACCAATGCAATTTCCCATCTAATCCCTGCATTACTGCGCCGTAGATCAGAAACAGACACGGTGGACAGAGAGAGAGGGGGGAAAGGAGTGAGGGAGAGGAAAAGGAGTGAGAGAGAGGATGAGGAGGGTGGGAGAGGGAAGCCAGGGAGAGCAACAGAGAGTTGCGAGAGAGAGAGAGAGGTGGCGCGAGAGTCTTCTGAAGAGAGTGTTCCTAAAAAGTGAGGATGGCGTGAAGGAGCCCCTGAACCAGGCTAGTCACTTGAGGCAAGAACTGTACTGCCAAGAACCCCTTCCAAACACTTATTAAGAAGTCAATTTCTTCTTGTACAATTGGTCATAACAGAAACACACTTCGCATAGA
The DNA here is from genome assembly GCF_038355195.1 of Osmerus mordax. Taxonomy (NCBI): domain Eukaryota; kingdom Metazoa; phylum Chordata; class Actinopteri; order Osmeriformes; family Osmeridae; genus Osmerus; species Osmerus mordax. Next base: position 12,495,398 of record NC_090054.1, on the reverse strand, counting down.
ACCCCCCCCCCCCACCACCCAAAAAAAAAAAAAAGTTTAAAAAAAATCTAATCACCAGAAACTTCCAATGCATTCACCAACAAAAAGGAAGCGACATTGTACGAAACAGGAAGTAGTACCTCCGTTCAGGCTGGCCTCCACAAACACGCGGATGGCTTTGACGCACAGCTCAAAGTTCTCCGGGGTGACGTGCGCCGCGTCCCTGACGATGAAGGACAGCGACTCCACGCACTTGATGAGGGACTTGGTGTCGTGCTGGCCCATGTCCTGGCCCAGGGTCAGGCTGTACTGGTTCACCAGCGGAGAGTTCAGAGGCTTGGAGCTCACCGCCGTCGCCAACGAAGGCCTTTCCAGGTCATCTTTACCAACCTGGCGACACAAAGCGCAACATGCGAGTCACGAAGAGATCAAACTCTAGCACTTCTAGATAAAAGGGCATAAACTTCACGGAGATGACCGAGAAATCATATAAAAGTACCAAAGCACTGCTTCGGGAGTTTGAATTCAATTGTATGGAATGTGTTTGTGTTCAACAGCATGCGTGTGCGTGTGTGAGTCCTCTATAACCGCTCACCACCAGCCAGCCGCTGCTGGCCACGTCGACGTCGGTGATGGAGCGGGGCATCCTGGACTTGCCGTGCTCGGTGTAGACCTCCGAGTCGGAGGTGTAGCCGCGTTCGTGGCTCACCTCGCTGGGGTGGTGGGAGGACAGCTCGCTGTCAGACTGGGCTCCTGGGGACACACAAACCACCAGCTATTCCTGAGCTGGGAGTCCGGTTCCGTGTGCGCGCGTGCACAGGGTTGAACTGAAATGTGAAAAGAAAAAAACCCGGAAAAGTGCATGTGTGTGGTCTGACCTGTGTCCGGGTCGGGGTTGGCACTGGCCATCTGGAAGGAGGCTGGGGGTTTGATCCCTGCCCCGATGCACTCCAGCAGGGAGAAGAGCGTGTACCAGTGCTCGGTGCAGTGGATGTTGGCGGCGTTGGTCTTCAGCAGCTCGTGGAGGCCGTAGGCCACCTCCCGACTCACCCTGGACAGGACGTGAGGCTTCATCATGAGCAGCAGGCGCAGGGACAGGAGCACCTGGGGGGAGGGGGGGGGGGGGGGGGTTTACAGGGCGGTTCTTTAGTCACGTGCTCAGTGTTGCACATGTACAAGAGAGGTGGGGGGAAGGGGGTCTAATTGCGTTCGACTTGCGCTAGGCACGTAGTTAGGTCCATAAGTATTTGGACATTGACACAATTTAACAAAACAGGTGAACGGTGTAGGAATTACAATACATTTTATATGTGGCCCCCTTTTTAAGGGACCAAAAGTAATTGGACAATTGGCTGCTCAGCTGTTCCATGGCCAGGTGTATGTTATTCCCTCATAAAGGGAGTTCGTTATTTCATTGACAAGGAGCAGATAAAAGGTCTAGAGTTCATTTCAAGTATGGTATTTGTGTTTGGAATCTGTTGCTGTCAACTCTCAATATGAAGTCCAAAGAGCTGTCACCATCAGTGAAGCAACCCATCGTTAGGCTTAAAAATCTAAACAAACCTATCAGAGAGATAGCAAAAACATTAGGTGTGGCCAAATCAACTGTTTGGTACATTCTTAAAAAGAAAGAACGCACTGGTGAGCTCAGCAACACCAAAAGACCCGGAAGACCACGGAAAACAACTGTGGTGGATGACAGAAGAATTCTTTCCCTGGTGAAGAAAGAAGGCAAAGAAGTGGAATGTTCTGCAATGGCCAAGTCAATCACCTGACCTAAATCCAATTGAGCATGCATTTCACTTGCTAAAGACAAAACTGAAGGGAAAATGCCCCAAGAACAAGCAGGAACTGAAGACAGTTGCAGTAGAGGCCTGGCAGAGCATCACCAGGGACGAAACCCAGCGTCTGGTGATGTCTATGGGTTCCAGACTTCAGGCTGTCATTGACTGCAAAGGATTTGCAACCAAGTATTAAAAGTGACAATTAGATTTATGATTATGTTAGTTTGTCCAATTATTTTTAGTCCCTTAAAAAGGGGGGGCACATATAAAATGTGTTGTAATTCCTACACCGTTCACCTGATTTGGATGTAAATACCCTGAAATTAAAACTGAAAGTCTGCACTTAAAGCACATCTTGATTGTTTCATTTAAATCCATTGTGGTGGTATACAGAGCCAAAATGATGAAAATTGTGTCAATGTCCAAATACTTATGGACCTAACTGTATGTGTAGGGGTGTATGTGGGTATGTGTGTGTCTGTGCATGTGTTTTCATTTTTTATTATCCATGTATCTTTTACTTATTCTTATCTATGTGTTTTGTATTCTTATTTTAGTCTTGCCCCTGTGTACTGAAGCTCCTGTCAGACACATTGTTTGTACGTGAAGGCAGACTTGGCAAGCTGATTCTGAGAACGTTCTGAGAATTTGAGAAAAGCAACGTGCGGATTCCTGCTGAAGTTGAGGGTTCACGTCCTCGCGACATAAGATTTCTAAAGAGGCCGTCCCAGTTTACAAACAAATCCCCTGGTCGAAGGCATTGGCCTAGTTTATTATGTGATTGCCCTATTGACCCCGATGAGCATTGCATAACGGATGGGTATATTTGTTAGAAGGTCGCTCTTAAAGCCTTTTCAAATGGGAAAAATAACAGAATGCAATGTTATGCCAAAGATAGGTGTACAAGAATTGAATACCAGCAACAACTATATATTACACGTTTAAGTGTACTCAAAATCTGATAGGGAAGAGAACTAGATGAAAACAGGACAAGTCATTCACAAACACACATGATACCTACAAACAGATGGCCCCACGATGGGCTTATCAAAGCACTTTCACTGCCTATTGACCCGAGGGGAAAACAACATCAACCTAAATCAGAGCTCGTGGCCAAGCAGGTGCTCTACAATGTTATATGTGTGAGTGTGTGAGAGTGTGTGAGAGTGTACCTGAGAGCTGATGTCCTCTCGTCGCAGCAGGCGGATGGCCAGTCGGAGGAGTCCGACCACAGCCCTCTCCACCAGGAAGCAGCTCTCGGTGGCGTGGACACACAGGTGGCACAGGTGGTCTCGCACCGTCTGCCACACACACGACACGCGGTCCCTGGACACACACACACACACTTCATACTGATGCCCGGAGACCCAGTGGGAAACCTCTGAAATGCGTGTGGAACATGCACATGTTCCAGATAACCCACGAGCACCACACGGGTCGTGGTTTACCTGTTCTCTAACACGATGCGCAGCAGCATTTCCAGACAGAAGGCAGCGTCCTCCTCATCGTAGGTCTCCTCATCAGGTGTGACTGATATCAGGGCCTGGACACACACACACACACACACACACAGCGTTCACAGTCTAACATTTCGACAGGCTCGCCCTCGTTTAAAAGGCTTATCAGGCACACGTGGCTATAAAAGGTTACCTTCATCAGTTCGTGTAGAGATTCCAACTGGAGGAATTTACTCTCAGTGACCAGCTTCTCTGGGTCACATTGCTGGAAGGCAGAACAGAACACATTGTGAGTGCGTATTGTAAGACCGCCTCGAAAAGGCTGCACGGAAATCGGAAGCTCGTCAAGTCAGTACAAGTCCTCCTCGCACCACATTGAGAATGTGGCCTACTGAAATTGAGAGGATCAATCGGCAACGGCCGTCCAAAGGGTGTGTTGTCTGAGACGCAGTGGCGGGAGAGGATGCTTCAGCCTGGGTACCTTGATACACAGCATGGCCGCCTGCTTGGCCTCCTGGTTCTCAGTGGAGGGGCCTCGGAGTCCCGACTGCTCGGCTCCACTCAGCGTCAGCCAGTTGACGAAGCTGAGCACTGCTGACTCGCCCCTGAGAGGGGGAGGGAGGGCGAGAGAGACAGAGAGAGAGAAAGACAGAGAGAGAGAGACAGAGAGAGAGAGAGACAGAAAGACAGAGAGAGAAAGACAGAGAGAGAGAGACAGAGAGAGTTCGAGAATGACAGCCAAGTTATGACAAGCACATCAACAAATGGGCCTAGTGAAAAGGTGTGGGTTGTTGAGTGAGGAAAAAGGGTTGTGATTTTCTTGTTTAGATAAAGGCTTAGATGAAAGGGCTGCAAATAGGAAAACGTAGTACCGATTTGACGGCGTCTCTTCTCTTTGAAGGGAAATCTTTCCATTGGGTTCCACGAAATCCTCCACCTGTATGGAGAAGAGGAAGATACTGAGACCGGCCAGTAGGTGACAGCATCTCACACACACAAGTTAGTCTGGCCGACATACCAATGTTTGCTCTAGATCTGACAACGATTTTTGAAATAAAAGAAACAGCATATTATTCTATTTCAAGTGATTAAAGCGCTCTGTATGTTAAGTGTTAAAGAGCACTGTATATATACAAATTATCAAACTATAAAGGGAAGAATATGTGTTTCTTATATACTAGTGTACTAATTGGACCAATATGCTGTTCCTATTGGTCCAGAAGACGTTCTCAAAAGTTAATAAATCCGTTTATATACCTCCTGAAAGTTTGCAGAGGTAAATAAACATTTTTACGGACCTAGCAACAAGCGGTTGACTTGGAGATGTAGCCATTGACCTTAACAACTTGGCATCTGCTCGGCAACAAAGTAGCCTAAATTGCCTTAAAAAAAAACTAAAACAACCAAATATGGTTTTTGCACAGGTCCGCAAACGCCCCGCAATCGCTTCCCGTTTTAAAGAAGTATCTGAAGCAGACGAATTGATGTTGTTGATATGTTGCCTTGGAGATGTAGTGACGTCACCAGTACAAGTGCAGCTGATTGCTCTGACAACATGGCGTCTGCTCCAGATTCAAAAACGTTTGTAAACCTCGACCTACGGTCTCGGTTAACAAACGTTTTAACAAATCTCGGTTTACAAAGGCGTTTGCAGACCTGTCGAGGAGTAAACATTTGCTGTGTGTGTGTCTGTGGAGAATGTATCTTGAGAAGTGGACACTGTATGAAGTAGAAACGTGTCAGGCGTATTAATCAGGACGCAAAGACGTGCGGCGTCGCCTGTGAACAGGTTTGGATGAGCGGTTCACGAGAAACAAATACACCCTAAATACAGAAACGCGTTGAGCTGCACTAGGCGATGGAGCCATGGATGTCGCGAGGCAACAACGGGCACTGCACTAGCATTTGCCTCCAGTGGGCATTCCACTCGTAGGTAGTAAACACAACCGTGTCCATTCACGCCCGCCTGACCTCGACCATGGCCTTGGGCAGGAGCTCGGCCCTGAACAGCTGCAGCATGGAGTCCATGATGTTCTTCCAGCCCTCCCGCAGGATGTCTCCATGACGATGCGCCAGGTGGAACACCGTCTTCGCCGCCACCTGGGCCTTCCCGTTACTGCCAAACACCGTGGGCAGGTTCTCCACCGACTGAAGAGGAACACACACACACGCGGGGTCGGGGGGTCAGATTACCCGCCGCAGTTCTTGAAGCACGGTTTAGTCTTTGCCAGAGAAATATCAGGTGGTAAATGTGCAAGTGTAGCTGGTTCCTAAATGGAGTGTGTGGTGTCTGAAATTCCATGGGGGAGTCCTACCTCGCTGCTGAGTGTGGTAAATTTGCAGAGGGATATGATCAGGTTATCAAACACATCACTGAATCCATAATGGGCTGATATCATGGCACATTTCCTGAAAAGAGAAGAACGGACAGATTGTTAGCATTCTTCCCATGCAGCTAACGATCCCATTTGAAAGCACATGGGCTAACTGTAAGCCCTGGCAGGTTGTCACAGCACCTGGGCAAAAAGTTCCAGAGAAGTACCCAATTATTTGGGGAATAGTCGACATTCTATACCCAATCCTAATCCCAGTCACTGGTTATAGGGATTTTCCCCAAAGACAGCAATAACCTTTCGGATGACACCGCCCACATCTACTGCGCTCTACGTGACTCGGGCCCCCGTCCCTGCTGCGAAAGCCTGCCGTACCTGAAGCCTGCGATGGCCTTCTGGATGATGGTGTCGTCCAGGCTCTTGTCGAACACGTAGGACAGGGCGGCGATGGTGGGGCCCCAGGTCATGGTGAACAGGTCGTGGTCGTAGCTGCCGGCCGGCACGTGCAGGAACACGCCCTCGGGGGTGGCGCCGCGGTGCAGCAACACGCTCCACACGTAGTTCTCCTTCACCAGGCCCGACTGCTCGTCCGGCATCACGATCTCCTCGTTCCTGAAGGAGAGAGAGAGCGGCCGGGGCAAGGGTGCGTTGAGTGTGTGTGCGTGTCTGTCTGTCTGTCTGTCTGTATGCATCTGTACACTGAAACATTCACTCACATGATGTACCTGGAGCGACTATACACAATGCATCCACGTTCCAAACTGTCATCTGCCTCCTTTAAAGTTGAACTTCCACTTACTTAATAGCATTGTAAATGTCCTCCAGCATGTCCTGGTCAAAGTCTTTGGAGCCGTTGACACCCTTCAGATTCTTCTTGAATTGCTGCAGGAAGCCAGCCCCCAAAACAAAACAACCGTCCGTACCGATCAGTAACAAGTCTTTATTCCCAATCAAATCATACGTCACACACCGTCAACACCGCGGCCATCGGCCAAGCCCTCCACCATCAACATATCCATCATTGCGTCTCAGCTAGCTAGCTTAGCGCTGACATCCAACCCTTTCGGCATCAGACGCTACCCCTAATTGAGCATCCAGCAATTAAGGGGGTTTATCCACGCGTGTCACTTAATACGGTACGCTTGTGATGCGAGTCAAACAGGGACTGGAGCCAAGATCCCCCTACAAATAAACATATCCGCCCCGTGTTGACTGACAGCAGTGAGACTCTGGTTGGCACCATGCTGGGGGCTAATGGCAGGTAAACCAAAAGGGAAACAGGAGACCCGCCACAGCGGGATAGACAGACAGAGAAATAAACATAGAGAGGAGAGAGACAGAGAGAGAGTGAGAGAGGTAGAGGGAGAGAAAGTGAGAGGGAGACAGAGAGAGAGAGAGAGAGAGAGAGAGAGAGAGAGAGAGAGAGAGAGAGAGAGAGAGAGAGAGAAGAGAGAGAGAGGAAGAGAGGGAGAGTGGAGGGTGGGTCAGGGAGCAGAGGGATCAGGGGTGTGTTTGTAATACCAGTATCAGTCACTCACACACACAGAACAATAACACACACACAGAGGAAAAACAACACGCACAGAAAAATAACACGCACACACACTCTCCGCCTCTTCCATGCAACACATCGCACACACACACACCCACACCCACACCCACACCCACACACTTGCACTCTCTCCCACAGACACACCCACACTCATACATTCTGGGTCCCAGGAGTAAAAGATGGTAACAATAGCCGCCAATGGAGATAAGGCAGCTGGACGTGTCGGCTGCCAAGTCATCACAGGACCGACAGAGAGGGGAGATCTTACCCCTCCCTGGTCTACGGTGACTGATCTGAAGAGCCAAAATGTTGCAGGGGTCATATTCTAAACGAGCATTAAAAAAAATAAAACAACTTCTGTGGAGAATTGTATATGAACTGAATAGGATTTTAAGTGGCCCTAACTGATGAATAATCAAACAACTGCGATTATTCTTCAACTAAAGAGGCTATGAGTTATACGAGTTAACAGTATAATGTGTGTTCATGTCGTTTGAAGACTTTGAGAGAGGTGCTTCTACTCTATCTGTTCTGCAATTCACGATGGTAGTAGTCAAGTGAGCGAATGGAATGATGGCGCTTTTATTGCCCTATCCAAAAATGTCGGGGTCACAAACTTTGTTGTTCTCTGGGCAGCTTGGAATTCCATTCCCTCTCCACCAAATTGCGACTTAGCTTTGGGAATGTCTCGGAATACTTCAAACAGACTACAACACCAAATGTCTGATTGGTATGAGTGTGTGTGTATGTTTTTCTATTTGAGTTCTTGTGCGTGCATGTCAGACTGTCTAGTAAGTGTGTGTGTGTGTGTCTGAGCGAACGTGTGTCAGTGAGAGTGGCCCACCCGCGCTCTCATCAAAAGCCCATGGGACTTGTGTTTAGTCTTCAGGCGCTGTCACTCAAACAGACAGCCAGGCTACTGCCCCACCCCACCCCAGCCCAGCCCCCCCGACCATACCCCCCCCCCCCACCCCCTCCCCGCCCCTGCCGCCTGTTCACATGACTAAGCAGGATGACCTCATCGCCTCGACCACCGCTGGGCACAGCTGTCGCGGCGGCTTTTTAAGACCCCATCAGAGGCTCCGGCGAGGCGCTCGGACAAATGTGGGGCTCCTGCGGCGGAGCTCTGCTCCCTCCTACGAGACACACCGTCTGAGACCAGTGGGAATGTTCCCATGAGGAGACAGCTTTCATGTTCACCACCAGTAAACTTTTACAACACCACGATAACGGATCGGTGGAAGACCGACCGATTTTCGGAGGAGTGTGTGTGTGTGTGTGGGGGGGGGGTGAGAAAAGAAATCTTCGATGTGTTTAAATCCCAACGAGTGGTCTAAAAGGTTTGGGCGTGTGTGTGTGCGTGCGCTCACCTCGACGGTCATGGGAATGTTCTGCTTGCGCACGTTGTTGTTGTGCTGGTCCGTGTTCAGCATGATGACGGCGTAGGCCAGGGCGAAGCCAGCGTCGTTGGTCATGAAGGGGGAGCCGTTCACCTTCTACACGCGCACGCACACACACACGCGCGCGCACACTTTATCATCTTGTCCGTGACACCACATTGTAAGATGTGACTCCATCAACAAACTGCAATGTCAGTGAAGGTGTTCGCTAATCCTCACACGACCAACACCATGTCCTCCCCACCTCACACCATTTTTTCGCCCGGCTGACATTACTATCTCCCACCGGAGTGGAAAACTCATTTGTGTGAGTATCCAGAATACACATGAACTCATTGAAGTGTGTGGCGACTAAGAAAAGGACATTACTAGGAATACTTTCCAGGTTACAAGGACGACCCCCCCCCCCCCCTTGTGTTATTTAAGGAGCTGCTTGTCCGTCTAAATAACCTCTCTCCCCCCCCCCCCAACCCCCCACACATTTTCCTCCTGCCCTCGTGGCCGGCGATGGTTATGTCACGCTTCCCCGTCGCGGCATTTTCCTTGTCCCCTAATTGCCCCCAGTGACTGATGTCCCCTGCCCTTTATCCGTATCTCGGCCTCCATTGGCTGTAATTACCTGATGATAGGGACAGTTGGTGAGCCGGGATAGCCTTGCCGTGCGGTCATGGAAGAACTGGGACTGTATGAAGGCCCCCCCGTATGTGTGCCAGTGTGTGTGTGTGTGTGTGTGTGTGTGTGAGAGCGGGAGTCCAGGCAGCTGACTTACATGCCAGATGTCGGTGAAAGTTTCCAGCAGTCTGTGGATGACGGGAGCCTCTCCCGGCAGCCTGAAGGCCTCCAGATACAGGCGCAGGGCCTCGTCGATACGCAGCCCCTGGAAGCCGAACGTGCTGCACAGGAGGAGTCCAATTCGTTAAACATCTTACTGTTCGGCACGTCATAAACGAGTCCGTCGAAACGGTCTGTGTTGCTCTCGAATGTGTGCGCGAATCATTCTCGATCGAGATTTTTTCCTTTTATTCTGTGCTCAGAAAAGGGCTGAACCCGTGACGACCCCCCCCCCCCCCTCCTTACTTGACGAAGCTGTCGAGGAGTTCCATGTTCTTGCGGTCGCTGATGAACTCGCCGATCATCTTCTTGTCCAGGCGGGGGTTCTCCCGGAGCCACTGGGCCACCTGGTTGTTGTCCATGGGGCTGCTGAGCAGGCACTTCTCCTGCAGGAACTGGACACCCTTCTTGGGCTTCTGGTTGAACTGCTCCGTGCCTGTGATCAGCAGCTGGGAGGAGGACGGGAAGGCCAGGTGAACACACACACACACTCACACACACACATCCTTGGATTAAGGCTTGAACACGTGCCAAGGGTGTGGGACACGTGTTTGCGGACGCGTGTGGAACATGCAGATCCTCAGGAAACCCAACGTTCTTTCAGAAAGGTGCGTGCGTCTGTTTTCTCTCTAGCAGATACTCAAACTGTGAAAATGCCCCACCTTCTTCTTGATTTTGATGTCCAGCAGTTCTTGAGAGTTGGGCAGACCAGAGGAGAATCGCTGAGGCTTCTGTAGTACATTCTTCTCAGCTGAGACAAAAAGGACACTTTAGACTGAGCGGTGAAGGAATCGGGCTAGTAATCCGAAGGTTGCCAGTTCGATTCCCGGTCATGCTAACTGACGTTGTGTCCTTGGGCAAGGCACTTCACCCTGCTTGCCTCGGGGGAATGTCCCTGTATTTACTGTAAGTCGCTCTGGATAAGAGCGTCTGCTAAATGACTAAATGTAAAAGCGTCCTGGCGAATGAGACGAGAGGTTATCAGACCAAAATTGCTCCAAATATGATATCACAACGTGTTCGAGAAATATTTGATGCTTAGTGCAATATACGGTGTACATTTTCGGTTCGGTAGAGATTTTTGCCGAAGGATGATCTACCTGTGTCGGTCTCTTCCTGGTCCTGCCTGCCGAGCCTCATCTTTTCTGCCATCAGGTGCCCGCTGGTGGGTGGGCACGCAGGTGTGTTCAGGATCTCTGCAGCGCTCTGCCCGTCTGGCCTGCTAGTGTCTGGAGCCACATGAACAATAATGGATTACTAACGTGTACGTTTTTTTTTTAAGAACAAGATTCTATCAAGAAGGATGGCCTTCATATGAGCCCTTCCTTGGCTGCTTGTTCTAAAGAGAGAGGCAATCTGCACCTGTGGTTGCGTCTGCGCTTCCATTGGTTGTGCCATCCCCTTCCGGAAGCACCGTTTCTGATTGGTCCTGCTGAGAGGCGTTGTTGAGCACCTTGGCCTGGCAGTGGACCTCAGTGCTGTCAATCACAGTCAGCAGGGCCTCGAGTGAGAGGAGATGTGTTGTGTAGAGCTGCCCTGACACAGGGAAGGCATTCTGCAACACAACACACAACACACAGTCACGGGTCATGCAGAAAGTTTCAATTCAATAAAAAAAACGAATATATAAGATTTTGTTTTGGCACGCAATTAGCATGACTCTGGTTCTTGTCCCAATGTCCCAGCCATTCTGTCTGCAAGCCCTGCTACCTTGGAGAGGAGCTTGGTGAGATCTTCAAACAGGTTAGAGCAGTAGAAGTCACAGTCGTAGTTGATGTAGAGCTCGGTGACAAAACTGGGGATCCTCCAGAGCTGCACCAGAGCCTCCAGGGCCATCTCCTTCATCTCGTACGGCATCTTCAGATTCTCCGACGTGATGATATCCATCAGCTTCTTCAGGTACATCTGGACACCAAGAGGAGGAAACGGTCGGTTAACTTCTTGACTTCCTTTTGTTAGGTTTTTCATAGGTTTGCGTATAAATTCGAGCCACGGCCTAACTATTGTTCATTTTTAGTACAAGTACATACCTGGAACGTGCGATTGTATTTTATTTGATTATTTTAGTGTAATTTTTGACGTGAAAGAGTGGGTTTGCTACCTACCTCAAGCTGGAACTTCAGATGTCCTCGCATGCTCTCAAAGAGCAAGAAGCACGCACGCAGAGATGCTGCGTACAGGTTCATACGATCCACACTCAGCAACTGGAACACGAGAGAGAGCCGGCTTTGAAACACACTTTGTAAGGACTGGTCTCACACAGGAAAGAGCGTGTGTGTGTGTGTGTGTGTGTGTGAGAGCGCGTGTCCAACCTGGAATAGGTGTCTGCAGAGCTCATCCTTGACCAGGACCAGCAGAGACTGGTAAGGGGCGATGTGTGCGGCCTCCAGCGCCACGGTCAGCAGCTGGAGGCCCATGTGCATCATGGCGTCCGTGTTGTGGCGGTCGTGGGGGTTGGTCAGCGAGATGAGGAAGCGGAAGAGCTCGCGCAGACACGGTAGGCCGTACGGGATGAGGGAGGCGCCTAGGAGGACGAGGAAGAAGAATACAGGGGACGTCACGATGGAAGGTTCGTGCAGCTTTGTGGCAGGGTGACGACAGGGTGAGGGGGGGCGATAACCAAACAGGAAGTGGGAGGAGAGGCGGGGGGAGACCACGAAGGAGGGACAATCAAAAAGGAGATGGATTCCGAGATGGAACATCGCCCAACATCAGACATGGCAGGGGGGCATAGACGCGAGAGGAATTGGGGGGGAAACAAATCTCACCATCTCTCTGAGAGGACTGGGTGAAGCGGACTCCTCGGGGGTTGACGTAGTCCATGTCGTGGACGGAGGCCGTGTCCGACTGCTCCGTCACAGAGTCCCTGTCCTCCAGCACCTCCGGGATGGACTCCACCGAGGCCGACTGGGCACGCTCCACCTGATGCTCGTCACACTGTCACAGAGAGACAAGCCGCCACAGGGTGAGAACAGGCATGCAACTACACCTGGAGGGCATGATGCACCCACAGCTATCCCCCTTGCCCGACTTATGGGTACAACCTAAAAGCCTATGAGCACTAGATTAGAATGACTAATTCATTATGAAATAACAATTCCTTCCTCATTAATTAATGAGAAACTATTTTGGGAGCTCAACATTAGAGTAGAGTGGGACAGTGTCTCCAACTATAACTGACACTTTGATATTCCCTTGGTAAAAGAAACTGAAATAAGCCGCATTCCTTGAGTACCTGAGCGTCCATCCGTCTGGGCTCCGTCCCCGGGGTGGTGGGGGCCGAGCCGCCCTGATCCAGGTCACTCAGGTCCTCCCGGGAGGTGGCCTTGGAGCAGGTGTCCAGGCCGCTGTCTGTGGTGGTGGGGCTGGACATGGAGGAGGCCACGCTGTCCGACACCGGCAGGCTGCCGCCAGATGAGGACGAGCCCTGCTCGATGAAGGGGACTCCACCTGAGAGAGAGCGAGAGAGACATGGACAGAGAGGGGGGAGAGAGAGACACATGGACAGAAAGGGGGGAGAGAGAGAGATGTGGACAGAGAGGGGGGAGAGAGACACATGGACAGAGAGGGGGGAGAGAGACACATGGACAGAGAGGGGGGAGAGAGACATGGACAGAGAGGGGGGAGAGAGAGACATGGACAGAGGGGAGAGAGAGAGAGAGAGACATGGACAGAGGGGAGAGGGAGAGACATGGACAGAGAGGGGGGAGAGAGAGACATGGACAGAGGGGAGAGAGAGAGAGACATGGACAGAGGGGAGAGAGAGAGACATGGACAGAGGGGGGAGAGAGAGAGAGACGTGGACAGAGGGGAGAGAGAAAGAGACGTGGACAGAGGGGAGAGAGAAAGAGACATGGACAGAGGGGAGAGAGAGAGACATGGACATAGGGGAGAGAGAGAGACATGGACATAGGGGAGAGAGAGAGAGACATGGACAGAGGGGAGAGAGAGACATGGACAGAGGGGGGGGAGAGAGAGACATGGACAGAGGGGAGAGAGAGAGAGAGACATGGACAAAGGGGAGAGAGAGAGACATGGACATAGGGGAGAGAGAGAGACATGGACATAGGGGAGAGAGAGAGAGACATGGACAGAGGGGAGAGAGAGACATGGACAGAGAGGGGGGGGAGAGAGAGACATGGACAGAGGGGAGAGAGAGAGAGAGACATGGACAAAGGGGAGAGAGAAAGAGACGTGGACAGAGAGGGGGAGGTGAAGTTAGCTACTTTAACATGCCTCTGGTAGTATCAAGAGTACTTCTTGATGATGGATGAATTCAATGTAATAAATCTTTATGGCCGCCGGAGGGCCAGTAAATGCCACAACAGGAGAGGGACTATTGCTTTCAGCATATATAAATTAATGGTATCGGAGCAGAATTTCTACAGCTTGTGTGTGTGTGTGTTTGTGTGCACACGTGGTCCGGGGGCCTCACCAGAGAGGTTGTTGTTGCTGAGGGAGGTGGTCTGGCCCGGGTCCACCAGGCCGGAGGAGCTGCGCACCATGTGACGCGGGGGCCGCGGGGAACGCTTCTGCTTCTTCCACTTGGACGACTCGCTCATCCCCCCCGCCCGCATCTTCAACTACAACCAGAAGAAAAACATCCACGTGCTCAGAAAAGACCCCCACACACGCTCAGGCCCAGACCGCTACTCTTAGGGGACAGGCCCCTTCTTGGGGCAGGCTTGTCTTTTTCATCAAACACTGAGGTATTTAGGGGATACTGAACAGTTGAGACCACGTCGCGGTATTAAAAGGTTTGGCAATGTATTGGTCGCTGGAAGCCTGCATGGTCCTGCACTCGGAGTCTGTGAGAGTAATTCATAGACTGGAAGGAAGTATCTTTTTAACAGCTATTTCTTTTCAAAGAATGCTCATACGAAGGCATCTGGAAATACAGACGACACATACATGCAGACGCATGCTGTACTGAGATCTGCTCCAGCTTAGACTGAGCACACGCTGAACCAGTGCTAGAATCCAGTTGGAGGTCCAATAGGATCCACATTTAAATAAATACAAAAATATATACATTACCAAAACAAAATAAACAAGCAATAATCAAAAACTTTATTTACAACATACATTTTCTATCCGGCAGCTAAAGACTAAAACAAAAGCACTTGATTTACAAAAGACTAGAAAACACACTTGACTATAATACAGTAAAAAAAATAAAAAAAAAATAAAAAAAAAACGCTGTCTTACAAATATCTCTACTGTCTAAAACTGCAATGCCTCCACCCTAATCTCCATCTCTAACGACGTACTGTTTTAATGAGAATAAAATTAGTGAAAGGGGGATAGAAAGAAAGGCAGAAGGGAGGGAGGGGAAGGGTGTTATTTTCTCCGACCGAGTTGCCGGACTCGTCTTCCTTACCTGCACTCGTTTGTTTTTCCACAAGATATTGTAAGCCTCAGGAGAGAAGGGGGGGATGGGCAGGTGCCCGTGATTAGTGATGGAGCCACATGTCAGCAGCGGTACACACACACACACACACACACACAAGACACCCATTCAATGATGCATGTGAGGAGAGAGGTGGTGGAGGTCGAGGTATGAGAAGTGATTGGGGGGAGGTGGGGGGCAATCCAAACACAGCACCATGCAACCCCAGGGGATGGGCTTGTTTGCGAGGGGGAGGGCGTGAGGGACCAGGTTAGTGGGGAGACAGGGACACAGGCTCTGCGTCGGAGCAGAGACACTCATGTTACACCAGGCACCACACCGGACAGTGGTATCGGAGAGAGATGGCAGGGGAAAGGGCAAAAACAATGACAGGCTCTGGATCACAACAACTGATAAGACTGCCATTTCTGCATAAGAACTCAAAGCAACAGAATGCAAGTGTTATTTGATACATAATTTGTGAATTTTGAAGTAGAATTTTGTGACAAGAGATCTAAGGAGCAATGAGGTTTTTTTTTTTTTTTATCAGAAAGGTCAGCCATCGGATTCAATCCAAGCCAGTCCAATGATGCAAGTACAACAATGTGTATGATGGATACAAATGTACAGAAATGTTTGATCCTTATTATGGCATACAGCCTGAAACTATAAACTGATACCTTATCTTTGGGAAGTACTGTATGTCTAGTTGAATCAGTGAGTGGGATAACATTATTTTCTATTCCCAAAATAAATAAAGTAGGCTTAATTGTGGTTTTAATAATGGATGTTGTGTGTTTTCTGAAGTCATGGAGATATTGAAAAATAAAAACAAAGACAAGAGTTTAAGGGAAAAGGGCCGAGGTATCTCTAGTTTCCCCACAAACCAATGCATCCTCATGCACTCGCCCCCCAAAAAGCCATGCTACCCTGTCAATGCACTAGCCGAGAGCCAATCAACAGTGTGTCTTTGCACAAAGTACCCTCTCTAGGCCATTCTGATTGGTGTTTCTAGGCTGCTCTGCACAAATAAGATCCTGAGTGTCCAGGATACAGGATGGGATCTGTGGGGAGGAAAACAAGCACATATGCAGTATGAACTTATAAAAAGACGGATTTGTCAACAAAAAAAAATGAAATGAGGCAGACATTGCGGTGGATGAGGCAGGATGAGGCTGTAGGGGAGCAGGGCTTAGAGGGCAGAAAGAGGGCTCGTGTCCTGCAGGGTGTGGAGCGGGCACGACAGACTTGACAGTCACAGTTTACCCTCACAAAGCAAGGGACACGTGTTCCCACATCCTTTTTCTTATAATTTCTCCTCCGTCCATGAAGACACGGATCATTACTGAACAAATGAAGGAAATGTTTGTCTCGTTCACTTTCCGCACGACGGAGACGGCGTCTGCTGAAAGGCACACGGGGGGGGGGGGGGGGGGGGGGGGGGGGGGTGCGACGGACATTTCAAGCCATCGCTAAAACATACAGGAGACATGGTCATTCGCAGCACAAGGGGGGTGACGGGAATGAAGGGCAGAAAAGGGAGACTGAGGTAGCAACAGGCAGATGAGGGGAACTTTCACAGATGGTCAATCAACATCTCATTCCAGTTTACCTTCTTCATATTGGTGCCCACAAAACTCTTGGCCTCCTCTTTGAACTGGGGTAGTCTAGAAGATGGGACAAAAGCACAAGTCAAGTCTGAATAGAGATCTGGGAAGAACATTTCAAGAAACGGTCATCTTTTTAGTAATCACTAGGAGTTCTTATTGGTGGTAATAAGGAGCAACACAATCTCTGGGTTTTATCTCTAAACTGCCTGTCAGGATTGCTACCTTTCTTCGTGGTCATTCAGCCAGCTGCCACTGTGTGGCGACAGGAAACCTGATCTCCCGCGAAACAAAGCCACTTATGCCACAAAACATTACAATGGGGACCATCAAAATCAAAAGAATCAATTTCATTTAAACCGGCTCCCTGAATTTGTTAGTGGAGATTGAATGTCACACAATGCCGGTAGAAAACAAGCAATTTATTTTATTTCATTCGTCACCCTCACAAAATGAGCGTGTCATCAAACCAGCCGCCTCAAATAGGCTACATGAATTCATCGGTCGAACAAAAGTGTAAAGTGGCCTTCCTCTCATGTCATATTCAATCAAGTCGTAGTAGACAAGAACTAGCTGGTGGGATGAAATAAGAGTAACCAAAAAACATTCAAAAAAAGGACCCCAAGCATGGACAGAGAACAATACTTGGGAAGCATTAAGCTGACAGGCAATATGTCCCTCTCGGATCCTGTGATATCTTCATTCAAACCTCAAACGAAGTTCTCGTGGAGGGCTGATGAGATGAGTGCTGTTCTCTGCTCATCACACATTGTGTGAGACCCCTGGGTTCTGTGGACTCTTGGGCTTTGCGGCCAAATGAGATATCACCGCTGCCACGCCGAGAGCTCTTTTTCTATCTCACAAACACGCACACACTACTAACACACACACGCGCACACACACACACACAGCCCCCAACTTTAACACCGCGTTAATAGAGTGTTGTCTTGCAAGCTCGATTATTGGATGATCTGTGGGTCTAACAGATTAACATGTCTAATACTTTCAGCAGGCAATCTAAGCCTCCTCCTGTGGACTCCCTGAGAGCTGAAGATCATTATGCCCCAGTGCCCCCCCCCCCCCCCCAGCTCTATTAGATATAAGAGGCAGTCATGGACAAGAGGGGGCTGGAGCTGGGGCTGACCAATAAGGCTCAGTGTGTGTGCGCGGTACTCCATGCATGTTGTCAAAAGGCCCTAAATATAAAGTCTCGTCAGGGCGAGCGACGGAGATGCCTTTTTCTTTTTTTACTGCACTGGCTGCCATACTTTTCTATTTCCACATCCAGCGACGTGCAATAAAAGGTCTCGATAACAAGGTGCCACATGACACGTAATCCTAACAATCACAACCACAGAAGAAAAAAAAACGGAGAGAGAATGCTTTGATGAATACTAAGCAAGCAGCAGCCAAAAAAAGGTTTCCATCTAAATACGCCAACGCCACTATTTGGCATCAACGTCCGCATCAAATAGCCTCAGCCGACACGCGGGCCCGGAGACAGAAGGGAATTACACTGTGACTTTATTCTGAGCTCTATTTGTTCTGTTTGCGCTACGTCGGGGGGTGAGGTTCGAATTCTAGTCCGCCTCATCATTTTTACCCGAGACTACTGGCTATGCTAATTATGCGCGGTACTTGGCGCAGGGTGTTTGGTGGTGGGGGGTGGGGGTGCTGCGGCGTTGGAGACACTGTCTTCATCTATATGCAGATCATCCAGTCTGGTGACGCTCTGGATGATGGCTCAGCCTGTTGTCTGCACCTTAATGTGACTAGAAGCCGAATGCATGGGCTCCTGTGTGTGCGTGTGCGTGTGCGTGTGCGTGTGTGTGTGTGTGTGCGTGGAGCAACCCCCATCCCCTAAATGCCAGTGGGGACTCACATTATTGCATTAGCAAATCAGTGCCATGTTGACCCCTGTGAGAGATGTAAAGGAACAGCATTCCGGCCTATGAAACATGCCCTTCTGAGACCCTTCACGTGCCGAGACATTAATCATTCAAAGGAAAGACCTTCAAGGTGTTATACGGAACACTGCAGACTGACATGGTATGAAAATGTTTTTTAAACACTCCAAGCGTCCGCCCAGCACAAACAACCCAGTCAGACCCTGCTTTAAAACCTGTCTGAAACGATCCTGGACGAATTCAAGCATGAATT
This sequence comes from Osmerus mordax, assembly GCF_038355195.1. Classification (NCBI taxonomy): domain Eukaryota; kingdom Metazoa; phylum Chordata; class Actinopteri; order Osmeriformes; family Osmeridae; genus Osmerus; species Osmerus mordax. The sequence goes on along the minus strand of NC_090054.1, from coordinate 12,476,906 downwards.
GTTTTTGAACGCCCACCACCCCAAAAAAAAAGAATGAAAATGAAGTAATTAAATCAAACAGGTCTGCAATTTACACAGTGCACTGAGAAGCACGCTCTAATCCCACCTCGGTGCTAGGGAAGCAGTGAGAATCCAATCACCTAATTGTCTCCAGGGCAAACTGGAGACGAATTTCCTGAAAAGCGGACGGCAGCAAGGCCTGAGCTAACAACCACACACACACCCTTGTACCTGGAGAACAGCAGCTGAACCATGTCGACCAGTGTGTGTTCGGCTGACTTCCTCAGGAGTTCTGCGGGGGGGGGGGGGGGAAGATAGATAGAGAAAGAATGAGCGAGGGGACCAAACAAACAAGGCAGGTGCCATTAGAGCTAAAGAAGGACTGGGACCTCTGTTTGGGAAGGATTAGAGGGGAACTTTATTAAAACGCAAGGGAACTCTGTGCGTGTTTGTGTGTGTGTGTGTGTGTGGGGTGTTAGGGTAGCTGGGGAAGGGAACACTGTGTGTGTGTGTGTGTGTGTGTGTTTGTGGGGAGTTACTGAACTAAGTTTGGACAGCGGACTTTACCTTCCAGTTAGGCCCACGTGTAATGGGATACCCAAGGGCATGAATACTAACTATGGGAACCGTGTCCACGCCACACAGAAATCAGTAGCGGTTCTCCGAAAGCCTCTCAAAATGAAGGTCGGGGATGGCCTGGACCGAGAGTTAGGCTGGGGCTCAGCGTGCAGGTGCGGCTGTGAGGAGGAGGAGGAGGAGGAGGGCTGGCAGAGCGCTGGAGAGACTTACCACTGAGGCGCATCTCAAAGCAGATCCGGAAACAGGACTGCATGATCTCACACACCGACTCGTTGGTCAGGTGGCCTCCGACCGGCGTCAGCAGCAGAGTTCGTAGGACCTATCACACGACAACGGGGTTTTGGGTAGGTTTTTCTCCCCCCCCCCCCCCAAAGCACGAGACATGGCCAAAACATCAGTCAGGATTACCAGACTGCATTTGGGATCGATCCAGTGAAGGGATACTGTATCACAGTGCAATTGTTCTTTAGAGAGACCGGACGTGAAGCTTGAGAGCTTATTCAGCCGGGATGCAGACGTAGCTACCGTACCTGGAGGATCTTCATGAGCACCACCTCGTCGCTGGCCGGGTCGGTCCCCACAAAGCGGGCGTGCGTGACGGCGTCCGCCATGTTCTCGATGGCCTCCGCCGCCGCCTCGTGGTCGGCATCTGCAACACGCAAACAAGACGGACGGCGATGAGGCGGGCTGCACTCTGGGGAACGGGTTTCTTCAGGAGAACGTCACACCTGATGGAAGAGACCTGTTACCCTTCTCTAAATTAAGACCAAACTGGAAGGCCCCGCCGTGTCAGGAAGCTGTGACGCAGGATCACCTGGAGTAGACGACTTCAAAGCGGCCTGGTGATTATGGAGAGGAATGTTCACCGATATTGCCTCTTTGTCCTCGTGCCTTTTGTGCTACATATGCTGATCTACGGCTAAACTCGGAGCCGTTTGAACTCCTCCTCTTACACAAGTCGAGTATGCGAGCATTGTTCACGGTTCCATTTTAAAGATAAAAACACGGACCATTAGAATCAGATAATCGGATAAATAAATGAACAAAACAAAAATGGGTCAAACTGGTTAGTAGCTCTAATAAAATGTAGACTATTAATGCATGAATGGCCATTTTTATGAAACCAAACAAAAGGCCAAACACTTGTATGGGAGCTCACACAGAGTCCTGTTCTTGCACACAAACGCGCGTGCCTTTCCCCCCCCTCACACTCACACCAATCTAGCATGAGGTCCATCCAGAACAGAAGGTTGCTTTAAAGCCTGCAATCATGGATCACCAGATGTGCTCTTTTGTGAAGGATGGCCAGGGCAAATTGGCCGTCTAGGCAGCCGGTGTTTTGAAACCTGAAGCAGGGTCTGGCCAGATAGCTGGGCCCTCGTAGCAGTCCTGCTTTACTTTTCCATCACCCGTTAAAAGAGCATTTCATTAACTAATAAGAAGAGGCCATGGCAGTAGTGGGGGGGGGGGGGGGGAGGGGATTTCCAGGTAGAGATGTGATGTCACAACACATTCCTGGCTATTGACCATAAAGGCAGGGGGGGGGGGGGGGGGGGGGGCAGCTTAGAGTGGTGCCATCATGTCCACTGACGGTCTATAATCAGTCATTAGTCAAATGAAGGGGTGAGGGGGGGGGAGGAGGGGCAGGGGAGGGGTTTTCAGTGAGACCCGCCGTCAGCCAACGCGTGGTGTGGGTTCGATACTGTGTTAGAGAAGGAGCACTGGGGCACCGGTCACTGCTGGGGCGAAGGCCAGAGACATGGCCAGGGCCCACAGCTCAGGAGGGAGTGGAACGGGGTGAAACGCAGCACGGACGGCCTCCCTCCAGAGGCCCGGGCGACAACAAGCGTCAGAGTTGCGCTGAAAACGGCTCGTCCGCACACGGAAACTGGAACCGTGATGGGGGTCCGACAGAATGTCAGCAGTGATATAGAAGCCTAATCCCCTTTCTTGGCAGGAGTCTACAGAAGCAGGGCCTGGAGGAGGGAGGACCATTGTTAAAATAACATTGGAGAAAGAGAGGGACACTGTGTGTGTGTGTGTGTGTGTCAGTGGGAACGTGGGAACAGCTGTCCTGCAGTGAAGTTTAAAAAAAGAACATTCAGAGTCCTGTTATCAAAAGGACTGCAGTGTGTGTAAGCAAGAGAGAGGGAGAGAGAGAGGGGGGAAAAATGGGTTTGAGTGTGACAAACCCAAAAGGTCTGGAATAATTCACTGTACAAGGGCCAATGCATCTTTTTAAACCAAACAATGGGACAGGCACTTTCCCCGGGTCTAAGTGAATCCTAGTTTGCTCACCTGTCGCCCTGTTGAATAGTACTAGATCCCCTTTCATCAGCTGGGCGGGCAAAGCCGTAGTAACAGAAATATAATACAAAGTTTGATCCAACTGCTTTCTGCATATTACAACCCTTTACTCTTTGAATTGAAAACAAATCAAATAAATCACGTTGCATCCGTTCCTTGATTTGGTAACACTGGAATATGTTCATTTGAACTAGTGCGGTTGCTCCTCTGGTGTGGTCACGGCCGTGCTGACTCGGCATGGAGAGAGATGAGAGAGTGAGAGGAGGAGGAGAAGAGAGATCTGGATGTCTGTCAGTACAGGGGCTTAGACCGGCACTCCTCCGTGCCAGTAGACCTCAGGCCACAGATTGAGGGAATTAGCCCTCACTAAATGAAATGTGTGTGTGGATGGGGATGAGGGGTGTCGTGTGTGTGTTTCCTTCTCTAGGTCTGGATATCAGTGTGTGTGTGTGTGTGTGTGGGAGGGAAAGAGTGAGAGGGATTTCCCTCTCTTCTCCAGACCCCCCAGGGTGGTAGAGCCCGGGGGGGGGGGGGGTCAGGCGGCTCACGGCAGGCAGAGGGGCCGAGACAGAGGGGACAAAGGGAGAACACGAGAGGGAGCATGTTCACGGTGACACACACACACGCAAAAAGGTGGAACCTATTCAAAGTGTCACGCAGCGTGAAACAGAACAGGACTGCTTGCTGTTAGTGCAGCCTTAGAAGGGTGTTTAGCTGTAGAATTTGAGCAAACTTGCACTGAGCCCTCTGTACCACAACAGAGTCAAAGTGAAGTCGGAGGCCTGTCGTCATCCACGGTTTTATAGGCCTGGATCCAAATACGACACAAGCACCAAGTGCCGTTCCAGACGCAGACAGCAGATGGCAGTATTTGACAGGATCAGTCCTATCGAACCCCCCCGTCTCGCCACATCAGTCCTCCACGAGCGAAATAAGTTCCAACTCCACTCAAACAATGAACGACCCAAGGGGAATCCAATATATCGTGCTCCCCTTTCTAGGAGGTGTTCATAAAGCATTTGATGCGCTTGGTGTTTGGATAGAGAGAGCCTATGAGCAGTGCTAGAGTGATTGAGACGATGTATCCAGGACCGGCGGATCGTCCGAAGGGCCGGTGTTTTTCCAGGCTAGCCTACACGGCCCCAGCCAAACAGCCGGTGAGTTGGGTGTACATCCCCTTTCCACTCACCTCCAGCCTTGCCATACTGATCTGGCCTGGTACCAGATCTGCTGTCAAATCCGGAGTCGTCATGTCGTCACAACACGGCGCGGGCACTACAGCGTGCACGGTTGCCTTGAAGACAGATGGACACGCATATGGGCAAACCGTTTGAGGGTTACCCCGACCAACCGCCCTGTTCTGTTCGTCTGTGAGCACCACAGCAAACGGGGGGGGGGGCGCAGGCTTGGCGGTGGCGTGTTCCAAAGCCCTCCTGACTCATTTAAAGGTCATGCAATCAAAGCTCACATGACTGGTGTCATGAGAAGAAGTCCATTGTTCACGTAGGCTTTGGGATAACGGCTCTACTCTGAGAGCAATACTGAGAATGAAAACAATATTACACAACATACAAACAAATAGTGTATTGAGATGGTGTTTAACAAGGTCTCTGAATAATCTAGTGCGAACTTCTAGACTTTGGTATGTTAACATCCTAATAACATTACGTAATATAATGAATTCATTTCAGGTCTTTGAGAGCAGCGCAAAACGCCAGTCCGGAATTTAAACATATATATTTATGTATTCATCCTGTGTCATCTATTTACATGTGACATGTCAAATGGCCTTTATCAACTTTTTCAAACTAAAAAATCTATGAATTTCACAAATGAATCCATTAGTTAGGGTTGCTTTTTTTAGGGTTTTTTTACACAACGCATCGCCCTTCTACATTTGAATCCGCCTTATAAATATGCCATCAAAGCACTCCAGAAGGGGAACAAGTGTCGGCCAGCTCTGAACAAGGAGACCAAAGCCATTGTCCTAAGAGAGGGGGCCTGGTTGGCTGGGCCCTGTCGTCACCATGGTTACCCATCCCTCTGAACCACTGTTGATGAGATGCGGTGGTTGTGGAGAAAGGTGGGGAAGGAGGCGGGGGTGATGGGGGGGTGGGTGGGGGTGGTTGTGGGGAGGAGGGTTATAGGATTAAGGGAACTGGCGTTGGGTTTGGAGTGACAGACAGGAGGGCTTGGGGTGTGCGGGAGAGTGATTTGTGAGGAGGTGATCTGTGCAGATATGGTTGAGGCTGTGTGTGTGTGTGTGTGTGTGTGTGTGTGTGTGTGTGTGTGTGTGTGTGTGTGTGTGTGTGTGTGTGTGTGTGTGTGTGTGTGTGTGTGTGTGTGTGTGTGTGTGTGTATGTATGTGTGCAAATGCGCCTGTCTGTGAGCATGTTGTAAGCGTGTCTAGAGTCAGTTTGTTGGGTTTGCAAGGGGTCTTTGAGATAAAGACACAAAACAGGCAACCGCGATAAGCTGTACAATCAGATGACTCTGAACACAGCAGGACAAAAGCGAAAAGCTGAAAATCCAAACTCCCCTCCGCAAGCGATATGAAAGCAGAGCTGAATAATAACATTTACAAAACATGACAGAAAGAACGTATTACAGTTGGGCTCGTAAAATTCGGCGCTATTCAATGTCATGATCATCGTTCTTGGTTTAGTGATGCCTGCAGCTGTTTTGACAAGGATGTTACATTATTTATTCAACCTCGCTATTTAGACTAACATCTGGTGATGCATGCTTGTTTCACACTTTAGGACGCAACAACTGGCAGACGCCAGCCATATTTCCATGATGAGGCCAGTGAGGGACGCCTCATGCTATTTGTGTGGCAATGTCCATTTCGGCATCGATAATAGAAACTGGTCATTCTCTGCATTCCGCAAGTGACTCGTGGTTGACTAATAACCTTCCTAGACTATCAAACATTCTGAGAATCTTTCACACTGTGTTCTCACAGCCCCAGAAAAATGAATTTATTTTTATAATAATCATAAGGTAATTTTCAGAGACTGTATTTAACTTTTTTATTGTATTATATGTATACAGTATAATATACTATATATTGTATGCTATATATATATACACTCGTCGCTTGAACTCCAGACCTTTAAGTTAATCTTGATGAACTGTGAAGTAACAATAAAATAGCAAACTATGCCATTCAGATGTGTGGGAAGGTAGTTGTGTTGTTTTTTTATTAATAATATTATTGCATTACTGTTACATATTGAAATACGACTAAAGACACCTTTCCCATACTTGGATATCATGTTTTACCATTAATTGCATTAAAATATACTAAAAGTGACTGCAGGCCATTTAATTGATGTCATTAAAACTAAAGAAACAATGTAACTAGGCTTATGGCCAATGAGGTAAGACAATAGTTTCAATAGTTGGGTTGGCCCATGGAGTGATGTAGGGACAGGTGTAGTGCTCACCTATGAGGCCATAGGACAGGAACTTGTTGACGGAGGTGAGAGCCAGGCCTGTGATTGGTCCGGTGGTGTCTTCAGAGCGTACCACCTCCAGGAAGGGCCTCAGGAACACGTTGGGCTCCACATCTGACAGCTCTGAGGACCAGGAGACAGATGGAGACAGAGAGGGAGAGAGAGAGGAGGAGAGTCCGAGAGAGAGAAATAAAAAAAAGGTGTAGAGAGATCAGTCAACACTCAGCCATCTCAAAGAAACCCTGTGACAGCTGTAAGCACAGAGTATTGACAGGCAAGGTTTAAGCCTAGCTGCTAGCGAGCGGTGCGAGGCAGCTTTGTCAAACCAAAAAGTGAACAACATTCGGTGGCAGTAACCAAGCTATAGCCTTCAACCCCGAGTCCAGAATATAGCGATAAACCCCAGTCCTCAAAGGTTTTGTTTTACACTTAGGAGACAAACTGGTCAACAGCAGTGTGTGTGTGTGTTTCTTTCTTTCTTTTAATATGCTCTCCCTCTCTATAAAGGTCTGTGTAAACAGCCTCGGTGCCCCAGGGCAGATCAATGGGGAATTAGCTGCTCAGGAGGTTGTAACCTTCTCCCACAACACTCAGAGATGGGAACACCATGGAGGGATGGAGGGAGAGGGAGAGGGAAGGGAGGGGGAGTGAAAGGGTAAGAAAAAGAGACTGATGGTAAGCAGGCAAGAAAGTGTGTGTGTGTGTGTGTGCATCTGCCAGTGAGTGAGTGAGTCCGGGCATATGAGTAAGCGCGTGCGCACACACACACACACACACACACACACACACAGACACACACACACAAGCGAATGAGAAGCTGCCTCTTATTCACCTTGGCAGCACACGATATCTTATTACAACTCAATTTCAAAAAGCTCTTTTTTTAAAGCAGCTGTGTAGGATGTGGGATTTAGCATTAATGAAAATGACTGGAGAGTGACTGGGCTAGGGGCTAGGGGCTTGGGGTTAGGTTGGGAGGTTGCAAGCTACCCCGTGGGGTCACAGACACAAGAAACCAATCCCATAATGACAACATGGCCAACAAACATGTTTACATACTTGAAGTGGGCTGAATGACAAAAGGCTGATGACCGACTTCAAGCGAGAGATGACAACAAGTGGGCTTGGGTTACTTTAAAGCACATACAAAAAGAGGCCGCTGCTGTGTAAATAAGAAGAATAATGTCCGGCTACTTTGGACTGAGCCATCAAAACACAGCTGTAGAGCGGGGGGGGGGGGGGAGGGAGATGTGCCAGATCTTCCCTCGTAATCAATTCACAGAGAGAGGAGCGACCCCGCTTGTAACGCGTCTCGCGATGGGAAACCACCTCAGGCCAATCCCGCGGAAGCTTAGGAGAGCGTCCATCTCTCCGAGGGGGAATTGGGAGAGGAGCGGATGAGGGAGGGGGGGGGGGAGGAGGAGAAGGGGGGGGGGGGCGGCAAAATACAAACCAGGTAAAACAACAACGGTCAAATTAGTGGAGTCACGCACGCCGCTTTCGGGGAGCATTGTGCCCAAATAATCGCTGGCTGCAGCAATATACTGCAGCCGAGGATTAGGGCTTGCCCTGCAAGAAAACGGGCTACTCGGAACGCAGAAAAACAACCTTGCTACTTCAAAGGAGGGCCCCCGAAAAAAAGAGCCTCAACCAATTTCCAAGAGCGGCACACATGTGACCCGGCCGCGCATTAGCGTGATACCCAATACCCCGGCGGCGTGTTTGGAAATCAAATATGTAATCATTTGGAAATTTCCACACTCCCTTCATCAGTCGCCAGAATGCTTTTGGAGGACTTGCTTCCAAAAGCAAATCTTGTAACACTCGCATTTTCTTTCTGTTTTTACTTTTCTTTTCTTGCGGAGTGAGTCAGTGTTATATTTGTATTTTCTGTGAAAACGACCAATGCTTCTTTGATAGAGAGATGGGGGAGGCCTTTCTGGGGTGAGTGTTAGGCAGTGCCACAGTATTTTGGTGGACGATGATCCTAACGGGTCTGAAAAACTAATTCAGCCCCAAAAGGCTCTGTTGTCTTCCAATGGTTCCATCCACGGTTGGAAAACTTTTTTAAAGGGGTCTTAGTGTCCATTATCTTACAGTGGGTACGGACAGTGCTCTTTCAGAGAGGAGGACCCTCAAATGAATCTGTCAATAGAGGCTGAGAAAGACTTCATCAGAGGCGATCACCCCTTAAGTGCCACCGCTGCCTCTCAGATTGGAGAACTCAATTGTGCTGTATTGATCCGGTTGGCCATCGGTGAGTACGGACTGGCTGGGGAAAACTCTCCCTCCATTTTTTTCGTGTGTCCCCCCCCCCTCCAACTCTATCTATCCATCTCTAACTGACCAGCATCAATAGATGAACTAAATCTGAGTTAAATACAGACTCTGTTATTGCAGGTCCATGTCAAGGCTTTGTGCTGGGGTGTGTTATACATAAAGATGGCTGAGGTGGCCCTGGTCAGACCATGGCACCATAACCAGCTTGACCTCTGGCTGACATTGCCTCAAATAAAATAAGGGATTAAAGCTGTGCTGCTCATCCAGCCATGCATTTGATCCATGAGGGTGCTGTCTGTGTGTGTTTTTGTGTGCCTGAATGAGGCTTCATCTCGTGAAGAGCAACAAATTGTGTCAGTCTTTCGTGGTCTTCGATATTGTCTAGACAAAAGAACCTTGCTATGTGTTAGCGCATGGCTCCCTCTCTCTCTGATGTGGCGAGGGCAGCCATGTGTGGCTTACCTCTCCAAACGACCCCAGCACAGAGAGAGAGGGGGGGGGGTGAACCTTTGCCCCCAGGAGAGCCAGCAAGACAGAGGACTCCCCCTTTTCTAACACATGCACATCCATTGGCACTGGACCAGAAAGAGCTTAAAACACAGGGATACTCTAGTTGAGCCCTCAGCGCAGACTCACAACACTATTAGGTAGCTGCTGTTTATGGGAAGAGAAAATGCACAAAACCGGGGTTTTACTATGACTTATTGGGAACTACACAGACCTGCATCACATGGTGAATTCCTTTATGAGAGCACTTAAGCGTGTAATAGTGGCAAACACGATGGTAGTACTTGCAGTCAGACCGACCCTGCTTCAGATGTATGTTGTACAAGGCAATATGTTTCACACCCAGGACCTGACCTGCAAAAAAAGACAAAGGTCTTTCCATGTAGACTACATCAAAGTAGAGAAATATTACATTCTTAGCATGTTGGCACTAAAATCCCAATATCTCCCTGCTTCAGCACAGTGAGTTCAACAAAGACCCCCACTGGACATCATCCCAAAAATATTTGGAAGATTTAGCCATAAAGAATCAAAATAAATGGAACGAAAAGCATATGTTTCAGACAAAGCTAACTGATAGGATACTGATGGCCTCCATTTGGAATGGCCTTTTGAAAATTGCTCCGTTAACACGCAGCTCAGTCACAGAGAGCGTGTGATCTTTAACGTCTGAATTTGCTACGTGAAACTCCACCTTCCCACCACACGAAACTAAATCGCCAGAGAATCAAAATTCCACGAGTGCTGCGCATTACGCTCCGCAAACAAAAAGCCAATTTGGAAAACGGTACAGTGGCGCGAGAGTATACGTGTGCGTGGTGTGTGTGTGTGTGTGTGTGTGTTTGTCCAAGCATGGTGTGGTGAAGGGGAAAGGGGGGGGTGAGTAGGGGGGGACAGAGCTATTCAGATCCACACATGATTACAACACCAGAAATACAAACACTGCTTGACTGTGGGCACTGGGGCCAGTGGCTCCTTTGTATTTGTTTAATTTAATCACAAAAGGATGAATAACTTAATTTGTCAGACTGCTGCATCGTATGTTTTACCCAGTGATATGGGTCACTGGCCCTCTTGTCTGAAACTACCTTTTCTCTACAGACACCTTTAAGGACCTTCCAAACCCTAAAACATTAGCTCATTCACACAAGTGACATCTGTAACTGCAATTATTGCAATTACAGATTACTGCAATTATCTTTAACAAGTTTAAATAAAATACAAAATAAGATTCTTACAGAATGCACCCGGACTCTTTTATGAAGACAGACATGTAATGAGAATATGATTTACTGAGTTACTGACTGAGAAGTCGGGATTGCGAGGAAGAGGAAAAGCTGGTCATGGGAGCTCTCGTTGGTTAATGGGAGGAGGGCCTGACAGATGAAGCTGGGAATGTGTGTATTATACGTGGCTAATTTATGACAGCGAGCTTGCATTCGACTCCTCGTGTCCGCATCTGTCCTGACGTTTTAATACTCTTGGCTGTAACGGCAATCTTCATTTAAAGTGACGCCTTCCAAAAGCTGAACAGAGACCCTGCTTTGTGTGTGCGTGTGAAGAAAGAGAGAGATGGGCGGCTGGGGTTAGTGTTCTGAAAGTCAATGTGCTTAGCTAGGCCCAAGTTTACTAAAAGGTGCCTTGACATACAGCACAAACCCAACACAAACATCCCCTCACGATAACAGACAGCTGGAAGAAAATGAAAGTGCAACAACAGACCTGTGAAATCCCTGCCGGCTCTACTTCTGCGCACACAAACACACACACGCGCACACGGCCAAGCGTCAATTGAGACACAGTCCACGAGCTTTGCAGCAAAAAAATTACCTCAAAACAAAATGAAACCCTCAACGAGGGAAGGAGGCAGCGTGATATGGGGGCGGGTGTGTGAGAGTGTGTGTGTGTGCGGGGCGGGGGGGGTATTCACCCCCTGTGACCTGCGCAGCGTCCCAAAACCAAACACTGATGGTTATTGATCTGATTGCGGAGCCCTCCTCTCCTGGTATTAAGAATCAGAGTCCTTGGTAGCTGGGCAGCTCCTCCAGCCGGGGGAGGCAGGACCCTCTAACAAGGCCAGGCAAGGCTAAATGAAATCCAGGGAGAATCTTCCATCTTTCCAGCCACGGAGAAAAAGTCCTGGGCGACGATCTTCCTTTATCCGTCTGTCGGTAGAAGTTTGATGCATGTCAACTCGCCGAGCGCCCCCCCTCACCGCCCCCCCATCCTCAGTGTTCATTTCCTTCATTTTTTCATTTTTTATTTTCTTCTACCCCCCCCCCCCTCCTCCATTTCTCTCGCAGTTCTGTTGAAGGAAATTGGCACTTGTCGAAGGGGGCAATTAGGTTGTTACAATGCTATGGCCCTCCATATGGTCATTCAGCTCCAGCCACAGTGGTATTTCATAGATGCTCTGAACAATGCCTTGGCACAACCTAAACAGGCAATTTGAAAGCCCCGAGAGAAATTAAAAACTTTTCCAAGAGCTCTGAAAAACAGGCTAAGTCGTTGTTAGGTTCTGCAGGGCTACTGTGGTACTGTAAGATAGTGTTTCCTAGAGTGGGATAATGGAATATACTTGGAATATATTATATATACACACACAAACACAAAGTAATCACACACACACACCTACAACCAATATTGTTTGTGGGAACCGACCACCATAAAGTGGATTTTATTAGTCTACTCAACCTATGATTAGTATGTTTATAAATCAATCAAATGGATACTGCTTTCTTAATCCCTATCAACATCGCTTCATGTCCATGACTTAATTCCCCAAGAGACAAAAAAAAAAAGCTGCCACGTCAATACACACATTTATCATTTAGTAACAAACACACTGCATAACACAAACTAATGCAGACATAATTGCATTCAAGTACATGCAAGGCCTTCGTTTTACACCCTCCTTACGTCCCCAGTTTAGGAGATTTACTGATAGTTTCATCCCTCTATGAATATGAAAAGTATTTTGCTGTTGCTTCATATAAAAGGGTTGTGATGAAAGAACACAAGTTTCTTCCTACGGAGCAAATCCCCTCAGTGCCTCCAGGTTTCACAGAGGCTTTGTGTCACTGCTAACTTTACCTCTGGGTGATGGCCAAAGTGTGTGTGAGTGTGTGTGTGTGAGTGTGTGTGTGTGTGTGAGTGTGTGTGTGTGTGTGTGTGCGCCCTACCCCCCCCCCCCCCCCCAAAGTGACAGCACAGCATAAACTTTAATTCGCACAGATAAACAACAGGGCACGTTCGGTCTCCCTAATCCTGCCCGTCTTTAATGCCTCCCCCTCCTCTTCATAATCGCTCCCAGCGGTCTTTCAACAGGTCGCCGAGCGCAACGCTACAGACGACCCTCCCCACCCTCCCCTGTACCCCCCCCCCCCCCCCTTCCCCACCCCGCTCTCTCACCCTCAGGGGGGGACTTTGGGAGCCACACCTTAGGGTCCACATATTAAAGAGCTAAAAGACCAAACAAACAGCAGCCAGTAATGGCCGGCACCTCTGACCCCATGGGGGAGGTTGTTCAAACTGCCCTCTGGTCCCCATATTGACCACTACAACAAAAAAAGGAGCTTCGCTCACTGCAGAGACACAGCCTTGGCCGTGACTTGTTTATGATGTGTGTGTGTGTGTGGGAGAGGGGGAGAGAGAGGGGGGGGGGGGTACAAAGAGAGGGACACAGATAGAGAAAAGGGTGAATACAGGAGAGGCAATGCAGCCAGATTAATAGACAGTATACAGAGGAATGTAGGCTCGGCTCCACAGATCCACCCTCAGTCCTGCAGGCACAGTCAACAGATGAACATGAACACATGGGGCTTAACTTCTAACCTCAGATCCAGTAAAACCATACAGTCGCGGCAATGCCTTACCAAAAAGAAAAGGTCTATTTGCGGATGACATGTTGATAATTAAAACTATATATATATATATATATATAAAATATATAAATGCATTTGACTCCGGAGCATTTCGAGAAAAGCATGACTTCATTAGCCAACATTGCCTGAGAGCGCTCCGGCACTGGTCTGGGGTCTGGCTGGCGCTGGTACTCCAGTGCCTTGCACCTGTTATCCTGTACATAAAATGTATTTTCTATGCTGCATACTTTGCACAGAAGCAGTATTATTCCAGCGGGGCGCTGGCCAGACTCTGGCGTCCAGTTAATGTGTTTCACAGCCTGCCGTCGCCCCTATGATGGATGGACATACTTTACGCTCAATCAACTTATAAATAACGGATGTTTTATCATGCTGAATTAAAACATTTGAGGGAAAGGGAGAGAAGGGAAGGGGGGAGCATCCTGAGTTCAGTTCCGGTTTGTTTTACCTAGTTTAGTAGTAGTATAGTGTGTGTGTGTGTGTGTCTGTGCGCGCACAAGCATTTGTGTAAAAAAAAAAAAAAAGCCTTTTCCTAAAAACCAACCACTATGCAGAGTGGAGAACCAATTACATTTTAAAATACTCCAAGAAGTTTCTAAAACCTCACAAAACTAATTAATTGTCACTGGTAAATTAAATGTTAGATTACACATTCCAAAATATTCCCACCTTTATTTAATGACCAATATCAATGACCAGACTATGGGTTTCCAATAATTAAACATTTAAAAACTCCAACTTTGATAGAATTCGGACCTCTTATGAAGTTCCTCTCTAACCTGTTTCCTCTGATGGCATACCATGTATTCAATCACTCTTATTTTGGGGCTAAAGAATTTGCCTGTCCTGTCCCTCATGCCACCATGCCCTTCAGTTGAGGTGGCTTCGTATTATCGCCTCTATTTCCAGAAAAACAAACAGTGGCGACCAAGACACAGAATTTCCACCTGATCCTTTGACCATGTACCCTTGGTGTAGATCTTGGTGAATGTCTTGGGGAAAGATGGTGGGGGTGAAGGAAGCTTGAGGAAGGGGATGGGATGGCGGTGACGAGGGGCGCTCTGTGTTGGGGGACACAGTAAAAGGGTTAAGCCGCAGATGGCAGTCTACTCGGTAGGATAAATCGGCACACATGCTCCGGCTCGGACTGGATTTCACACCCTTCCCGACGAGTACCACCGTCCACAACTGCACGGAAAGAATGAACAGACTGAGGGACAGACGGGGAGAGAGAGAGAGAGAGAGAGAGAGAGAAGAGAGATAGGAGAGAGAGACAGGAGAGAGAGAGACAGGAGAGAAAGAGGTAGATAGAGAGGGGGGGCTGGAGATATAGATAGATGTAAGAAAAGAAAGATGAGAGAATAGGAAGAACACAAAAGGAAAGATCCGGCGAGAGGAAAGGTAGAGAGACGGAGAGGGGAGAGTGAAAAAAGGAGAAAGAAGTAAGCGCAAACAAACTGGGACAAACTGAAAAAATAAGGACACAAACAATGGTGAGAGAGACATAGAACAGACCTTGGCGAGAGAAAAACTGAGTCAGAGGGGGGGGAAAAATCCTCCCACCCCTTATTTGTTTCACCTGCTGTGTTCCTTCAGCACTCCACTAATGGCATTCCCCCGGGTATGAGAGAATCCTGCAACCACGCACTGTAGATTTAGACAACACGCTACTCTGGGGCTACTGCGCTAGCAAGACAATACCCACCGCCACACAGGCGCATACTAAAACAGGGCCCGCCTGGAATTACAAGCCGGCGGTGTAGACAAGTGAGAGAGACCATTGCTTTCATTTGACAGACGGCTGTGGAATAAAAGGGTTTCTCCAAAGCCGTTGGTGTTGATTCTTCAGATCAGCCCGAGAAGTCCCATCTTTTCCGTTGCAGATTAGCACCAAAGAAATCCTAGATTACGCTGGTTATATCCCGAGACCACATCATTTGAAAGTGAAATCTAAAGAAATTCAGAGGTTCATAAACGGATTTGAAACGAGGCCTGTAACTCGTGATAAATAAATATTGTACATTACTGTGCATGCTACCCTGCCCTTTCAGGGAAAGCATTTAAGGGTACCCACTAGTAATGGCGCCGTGCAGGTTGTCTCACATGGCACCCAACTGGACGGGAGACACCACATGATGGAAAAGCACTACTGTCTACCAGCGGAGGTCCGTCAAGGTGTATTAGACAGACTCTGGCTCCTCTCCAGGTAGTACTAATCTCTGTCGAAGCACATCCGAACTATGCTCAGAGCACGGTTATTTCCTTAACCACCAGTTCCACAATTCCTTAAGAGACTACAAATATTGATTTACAACTAATATTGCGCAGGATTGCGTAGGGTATGAAAAGTTACACAATTACCATCTCATGAGTCCAAGGTTAAGAGGTCTGGACACTGTTTCAGGTTTAATCCTGAAATGCACCGCTCTCATTGTTTTTTTTTGTGTGTTTTTTTTAAGAAATAGAATTGATCAAAGTCTAAGATCTGGGTGTGAGCGGAATATATTTCCAAACGATATCTTGACCACAAAGCAGTTTCATACTACTTAAGTGATCTTGTATTTTACCTCATACATGATATATTATTACAGGGTGGTAATGAGAGAAAGCCCCCACAGGAAACTTTGATTGGGAGGAGAAAAGACTGATCCATTTCATCCCTGCTTCCTACTCTACCCCGGCCTCATTTGAATGTAACCATTCACAAGGCCAGCTTCATCACTGTTAATTGGTTGATACCGCCGTATTTAGACGTAATGCACTCTTTATGCCGGCCCAGCATTGACAGCAAATCCTCTGTGTGTGTTTAATAAATCGCAGCAGTTAGGTGGGACGGCTTAGTCTCAAGTCACCTAATGACTATATTATGAGCCGCTGCATTAAGAAGGATTAATGCTAATCTTGGCTGTTTCAGTTTACCCTGGGCTGGAGGGGTGGGTGGGTCAAGAGCACAACAGATACAGAGCACCATAGTGCCTCCACTCCCAACTAACAGCCAGCTAGCCGCTAAGCCAAGCGGGTTGATTCCTAAAAAGAGCAAAGGCACAATAATGAGGCTCTTCCACATGCTGGTCCCAGTAGGGGGAGAGGGGCTAGCCACCTAAGCTAATGCTCAACAGCAGGGGCTAGCCCGTGTGCTGCTTAGTTAGTCCAGGCAGGACACCTGGGCAGAACAGGGGGAGAGACTTGGCACAGAGCAGTGGAAGCCTCCATGGTGCATTCAGGATGAAAATCCAGCAAGTCCATCTATAGCCTATATGAGAGCACAGAGGCTTGATAGAATCCTTGAGCATGGGGCGCCCCAATGTCTCACTGGGTAGAGCACGTATCATATGGGCTGAAGCCCTAACGCAGCGTCCCGGGTTCGAATTCGGCCTGGGTCATTTCTGCATGTCTTCCTCTCTCTCTCTCTCTCTCCAATACATTTCTTGTCTCCCTGTACTTGTCTATGACCAAAGCCATTTAAAAAAGGAGATTTATTTTTTATCTTCGAGCACGCTGGACTGAGATAGCATAGTCCTGCTAGCAGGCTGTTAGTCAAACAACTGAATCTAACTATAAAGGCAGCAATCTCCGTGTCAAGCTTGATTATCTTGAGAACCGTGCACTGTATGAAGCTGAAATGTGCCAGCTGTATTGTTCAGGACCCATTGACGTGCAGTGTCACGTGTAAAGCTGTTTGGATGAGCTGGATTTATGTGCTTCAAATACATATAAAATTGCATTTTCTGCCATGTTGAGCTGCACTGAGCGATGGAGTCATGGTTCTTGCGAGAAATAATTTATAAACATGTTTGACGCCAACGAGCACTGCACTAATAATTATAAATGAGGATATTTTGGCACATGCACCTACCTGCATGTTTTGCAAGACGGAAAATCGGATAAAAAAAAATTCAACAATGTTGTTATTCATTCGATTCTTATACGTTCCCTAACTTTTCCAAAACAACAAGAATGATGCTTCCCCGTTTGCGTTACCTAGCCTTTCCAGTAATGTGGCAGTCAGCCCTCTCCATGGCAACGCACGGTGACTTTAGACAACAGAGGTTTGCAGGGGGACATTTCTGTCCACTGATGCCACACAGGCTCCATGGTGGAGAAACATTAAAGCCTATCGGGTTTATCCCCACTGGGCCTCTGAAATGCCCCGGTCAGAGTGGCTGTAGATGCCCCTGGCCAGCTTAGCGAACCAAGGCGACAACTGTCATAAATTACTCCCCTGCGGGTCCACATGTCTGCCATACTGTAACCAGCATTGGGGTTGGACGTGTGGGCCAAAGAGGTTGGGTAGAGGGGGCACAGGGGCCAGGGGGCACAATGTTTGGCCGCGCAGTCCCGCGGTGAAGCTCTTGGCATGGGATGTGCCCCATGCTGCTTTCTCTGAAGGGGGCATTCAGGAAGAAGAAAATTAAGAAGGCTAAGCTAACGCTAACCGCCACAGCTTCCTGATACAATGGAGTAGATGTGATCCTCCTCTCAGTCAGTGAGGAGGGGGTTGAAAGATTGAAGAGCAACCCCCCAAAAAAGAGGGGAAAAAAACAGAACCACTCCAAGCAGTTCACATGGCAGTCTGCTTCTAGTGATGTATAAAGTGCACTTCCCTAGGGCTTGCTGTTTGTCATAAAACATCTTTCAGCACATAATTTAACCAAACCAGAGAGGCAAAAGTAGGAAAAAAAGGGGAATACAAACACAATTTACAAAAGTGGTGTTGGAGTCTAACACTGCAGCCATTTGCCAGAAGTGCAGTAATTTTAAACCGTGCCGTGGTAAGTGGCTCCTCCAAGATACTGTTGGGTAATGTCGGACAGCTGAGCAAATGGGACTGGATCCAGCGAGTGCATTATCTTTATGAATTAGAAAAAAAAAGCGCTCGGAGAGAGACAGCGGGCTAGGTGTTTGTAAACACTTGGGCTCGGCTCTCACTAGAGAATGTCGAGGAGCAGAAATGTACAGCGAGAACGACGAGTGCTACTTACACCGGTGCGATTTGTGGCCTCTTCTCTCACCGCGCCCAACTTCCTCCCTGTAAAGCTGCAGTTCCGCTCAAGACTCAATGCTATGAAGAATTCATCTTCGACAGAACTCTTCTCAAATGTTGCTCATTCACAACCGGAGTAGTGGAATATAAAAGATATTCACCAGATTAAAACACTTTTAGGAGTCTGAGAATTGTTTCCCCCTAGAAGTTTTTCCCCCCCACCATGTGTTTTATACCACAAAATGTCAAGGTGGAGGGGTACTTCACAAGTCTTTGGTTTCTGTATCCTTGGCAGGAGAAACATGTTCCATTGGTCTGCCATTATCAACATCTAAATGCATAAAATAATATTCTTGAGGTTTAAAGAGTATCTTGTTCCCAAATGGTTTGTTAACAACATGCAGTACATCATGTGGATCACAGAGTTAAACACTGGCACAACGCAGCTAACATTACAGGTTTTCAGAGGCTTCATTCTCAACCGCGTTATGATTATCCCCACCCTCCACCACAAGGCCTATGTATAGTATTAAAACGTAGACACTCCTAATGACATAAAAACAACAGCTAAAACGAAACAAAAAAAACTTGCTACTAAACAAACTAATCTCCGTATTCATCCCCTCCTTGTTTGTTGTGAGTTTCTCTTTCAAAACTTGTGTCCAAATTCTTTCCCATAAAGTGTGTTTCTGCAGTGCGGTGCGTCTCCAACGCGGCCTGCTCGTTCTGCACACGCAAGGCTGCGCCTATCCAATCCGACTGGCATCACGGCCATGGAATGCTGAAGTCCACATTTTTCCCATTCAGCAAGGAAAAACGGCCTTTCAAAGCCAATCAGCTAGAAATGTCGCTTTGTTTTTATTTTCCACTGAACTTCCTGGAACCTATTATGGAGCTGTCAGGGATGTATATTTAGCTATGGCAACACAGGGCCTCCTAGCCCCCTTGCGCCACTGGTCATGTCACCTCTGATAAACAGAAAAACAATTGGCTATCCCTTTTGTCACCTTTAAAGAAAATGGCCGTGGGTGTGCGTAGTCTGAAAATACTTGTCTTTGTGAATGACAGAAGCGGGCCGTCTGACGAAAAGACAAAAGGTGGGTCACCTCTCTGTGTGGGTGTGACGGGCGGGTGGGTAAACGTGGCCCAGCTACACCCATCTTTCCTGATCCTGACAGCACACCATGCCATGTCGCCTTACTGACTCTCCAACATTTGTCACAGTAAAGACAAAGAGACTAATTGAGGTTCAATCATCAAACTTGTGACTATGTTAATACCCGACAACTTAAATCTCCCTAGATATGATCCCTTATCCAGTAAGGGCTCACTATATCTGTTGGGAAACGACTGGATTACCATGGACATCGCATGGCTCAAGAGGGAAAAAATGATAAATAAAAAGTCCTGATGCTAATGCAGACAAAAATAAATTGGCATTGTTCTCCAACAAGATCAGAGAGGTGGGCTCTATAAAATCAGCTTACCAAATTTCTCCTACACAAAAGTTTGCATATAATGTTCCAGTGGAAAATATACAATTAGACTATAAAGGCTAAAAGTTTATCTTTTTAAATTGTGAAAATGGGGTGTGGGGGGGGGGGGGGGAGTAAAATAATAAGATTTATAAATTTTTCTAAATAACCTGTTGGTTGATTTCAATCTGAGCCCTCAAGGACAGATGCACTGACAGACACACACTCCGTTTGCATTCCATTAGGCCTCGAACCAACACGACCAGCAAACACAATCAGTCACCGTTCCACCATGTATTTATTTTCCTTGGGTCAGAGGAAGAAAAACGTCAGTGCGTGGCTATTCTATATAAAGAGCAGACCTATACATCTGTGCTGTTGAGTTGAGTGGAATGTGCGCTTTGAGCCCTGGATTAGTTTGACCTATACTTGACTCAACAGTAACAGTGATGCCCACTGGTTCACAAGTTCAGTTCCCCCCTGACCTCCGTGTCTGAGATACAGAAGCCCTAACACACATACAGTACACCTCACACACACACACCTCACACTCTTGCCCCCCCCCCAAGACCAAGACATGGTGCTACACTACTTCAGCGTGAGTGTGTTCCCAGGTCGTAAATTCAGGGCCGGCATTTCGCCACTCATAACCTGCTCTGGTCTTGCCAGTTTAGCAGGCATTTTTACAGTTTAAAACCAACATAGGCTTATGTGCATAACTGGAATGACGGACACTGCCTTGTGAACACAGGGCCCGGCTCTGGACGGCGGAGGAGGAGCTAGTAGGAGTCCTTTAGCACTCTCTCTCACACAGGGATTAGAACCTACAACCACACCAACTGGCCCTATTTATCTCCTGGTGCTTTTCACAACGTCATAACCACCTTTGAGTGTTAAGGAGACACGTTTAAGACAAATTATGACGAAATAAATCTAGTGGCAAATTGTAATAGTGAGGGTTGGACTATGTAAATAGATTTGTCCATTTTGTTTTTCCGTATGGATGCATTAATTACTTGCATCTAACTGCTACTGTTTACAAATAGTGTCATTTTGTTTTCTGTTCCCTGGGGACCGTGCAGCCACGAACATTTTATGCACTTGATTGTATCAACTGTATTCCAATACTGAACGTCAAGGAATATTAGGCAAAAATGTGTGTTAGGAGTCATAATCTGTTCTATAATCCTCAACCTCACTCCACATCTGAGCCCCACACCTCTTATCTAAGGAATCTTAAAGGGGAGAGGGGGAAAGAGAGAGAGAGACACAAAGAGAGAGAGACAACAAGAGTGACACCGGGAGAGAGAGCATGAGAGAAAGAAAGAGAGAGAGGGGGGGGGGACAGAGAGAGAGGGAAAGAGGGGGGGGCAGAGAGAGAGAGGGAGCGCATGAGAGCTAGAGAAAGAGATTCAAAGCATGAGACAAACGATGGGCATGACAGGGAAAATGTGTGTGTGTGTGTGGGGAAGGGACAGAGTGAAAGAGAGAGAGAGAGACAGAGAAAGACAGAGCGAGAAAGAGAGAGACTGGCAGTATATCGGCAGGTCTATTTTGCCATCAGACCAATCAACACCTCCTTGTTGTCCCAGGTTGTTAGCATGTCTCTGGGTCAGCTGCAGAGGGCCGCTCTGGCCCGCCCGTCTCCCTCCCCTGTCAGCAGGACAGCTTTTGTCAAAATTTGTAATCGGCGGCGCTGATCCTATTCTATTTAAGAAGGGACGCGTCAACAGGTTTAAAACACGACTGCCGCACATGTCACCTCTTCTCGATTCAATATTTATGCCCTGAAACACTGGCAGTTGTTTAATCATGCCAGCCCCCCGCATCACAGACACACATGCCCGCCAGAGAGTCTGTCCCTCTCCCTGCTGCCCCCCCCCCAACCCACGCTTCCCCCCCGCCAAATCTCCCCCGACAAGAAAGTTTTGACCCATGTCACCTTAACGGCGCACACTCCTTTCAAAAAGCGCCCAGCTGCAGACCAGAAATAGGTCGTCTTTTTTTAATTCCGGGTGTCCACTTGGAAGCTTGTGCCTTTTGCCAGTGGCCCTTCTGTTCCATGCCAAAACTGGAGGAGGAGGGGATGGTTGGGGGGGGGGGGGGTATGACAAGCCCATGGATGTGCTGGTGACTTTTGTCAGGTGATTTTATTTAAGTGTAATCGGGTATCAGGTTTGGCATGTTGAATGAACAAGGCTAGGAGATTAACCTCTCCCCTGTTTACCACCACACGCTTTTATTACACTAGTTGGAATAATGTCCTTCTGAAAGACTCAGATATCCCACACAGATGGACAGGGAATATCAGTAATTTATGTTCTGGAAAAGAATAATAGATCTTTTTTTCCCTAAATTGAATTATGTATTGTAACACTGAGAAAAGAAAAAGTGACCTTCAATAAATGTATTATACATACTCTAAGAAATGATAAGAAAACAAATGCAGTGCCCAGTAGTAAGTGTCTTTGTGAGATTCACAGTTGGAAACTGAAGAGCACAGCAATGCTTATCTAATTGGATATGTGTATTAGAATGTCCGTGGTCACAGGGTCCTTATGGACCATGAAATAACAAGCAGCTGTGTGTAGAATGACTATGTGTGTTTGTGTGTGCGTGTGCGTATAAAGAATGACTGTGCGTGTGTCTACCGAGAGCTTTATTAACCCAGTCCATCAAGGCAGTCGGGGATTCGCGCTGGGACACCCAAGGCTTAAGGATGCGAGCACCACACAAGCAAGATAGTGCTGTGCGCCATACTAATGATGGCCCTTATTTTCTAAAACAACAAAAACAATATATATATCTCAGCACACCTCAACCCCCCACCCCCTCGCTTCAATACCCAGCTATATCCAAGCCAAACAGACAGTATTCCACCACCACCTTTCCACTGCAACCTCCCTGCAACTAACTGATCCTAAATGGAACATACAAGACCACCTGCATACAGTCAATATGGAATTATAGCGCTCGGTCAAAAGTGTCTAAAGTTGAGATCCTATTTTTGTCTGCCTTGACAAAAATGTTTTACAACCAAGACTGGCTATGCGTCAGTCGCCATTGGAACGATAAGGGAAGACATTAAGGGGCCAGTGAATTATGCACTGTCCACATAGCATAACCCCCTGACAAGACAGGCTAGCGCCTAACTACAGCCCTCTGGCACCTGCACGCTTAGCCTTATTTTGCAGGGTTTGTTTTCAGAAAGTTAAGTGTTCTTGACATGACCTCATGGCCATAACTTATCTTTTAGTGACTGCTGTTACTTCACTTGTTGGAAGAATGAATATCTAAAGATAAACCTGCTGACTACCGTAAGGCCCATCAAAAAAGACAGATGTTGGTAGAATGTTTGAATAGGACCTAAGAAAATATTCAAAAGGTACATTAGCACGGGCCCTCTCTTCCATCTAGTGTCCATCCAAAGACCTGATTTGGTCAGCTGAGATTGCTTGGCATCTAAGCTTAGTCTGACATACCAGTCTTTTGCAGATATAATTTACAGGTAAAAGAAATTAACTACAGGTAAAATATATGTCCTCCAACCAGTTACAACATGGAAGTTCTGGTGTAAAATGTCCAGCTTGTGCTGGTACGGTGCTAAACTTAGCCCACATGCTCATTTACACAATGAAAGCCAACACTTGGCACCTCCAAAAATTGTCAATACTCTGGCCATATTGTCAATCTGGAAAATGCTAGCAGTCCCATCAAGGTGTCACCACGCGTGGCACACCAGTTTTGTTTTTAAAGCAGCGGGGGGGGAGACTGGGACAGTCCAGAGGTGTTGAAAATTTCAAAACCCCACCTTAATACCCAATGCTTTATTCACGTTCTAGACTCCCGGTGTGGAGTTGAGAACATGGCGCTGAACTTCAAACCCATTGCTTCCTGGGTGAACAAAGGCGGGGGGGGGGCAGATCTACCAAGCACTCACCCCGCCCCCCAATTACCACCTCATAAGAATATGCTTAACAGAACATTAAAATACCATCTAGGTAGTAGGTTGGGAAAACACTAAATCCTACATGTAAGGTTCACAGCTGACAGCACACATTACGTAAGGGGCTAGACCTAGACTCAACGGATCCCTTCTAGACTCAGTGGGCCTCAGGTCAGGCTAGCAGAATGGGTGGAGGGGCTCAGGATAGTCTCAGTAGTGTGTCTGTGCACTTCTTCTACTTGCTATGTTCAACAGATGACCTAAAAACTTAAAGTAGAAAAATGTTGACGTTCAAGAACTTTATAAACTCATCCCAAAGCAGTTTGTTTGTGGTCATTACTCATGCAGATGGCGAAATGTAAATAATGATGGGTTTCACTGGTTAGAGAATTTGGACCCAAGTGCATCCGTTTGTTGACACCCTTCTACTTCCGAATGATCTACAAACTATGAATATAAGAAGCAATGTATTCTTTTGCAACTGCTTCCCTTCATCTGACTCTCTTACCTTCTTCAACTCAATACCTTACCTTAATCCATCCTAGCCGTGTCTCTCTGACCTCTCCTTCTCTTTTGAGGGAGGGAGGGGGGGCTGGTTTGTTTTGCTCTAGTCTTGCCCTCTGTTCCTGTCAGCACACCCGGATCCTCCATGCTCACCCCCCCCCCCCCCCCCCCTCCCTCTCCCACAGACCCCGTGCGGACCCCCGGGCCAGCATGATTAATGGCCTTCTGCTGGGACTCTCCATCCACTCAGCACATTGTTGAGAGGCTCTGAAACAGGACAACAGTTGCATCCCTTCTTCACACCGGGCCTAAGCCTGGCCTGTCAGTCCCCGGTTAGGACGCTGTTAACTGGCCAGATTTACAGCTACTAACCAGCGATAGGTGGCAGTTTGTCTGGGGAGGGAGTTAAGGGGACTCCACCTTCCTTCCCGGTGTGATGGGTGGTTAAACAGCATGGCAAGGCCAAAGACACTTTGATATACCTACACCCTTCGATATGCAAGGGTGGCAAACCACTGCTGGTCTTGTAATAAACAGTTTGGAAAATGTACACAGAATATCCCACCTAATCAAATTTTGTAGGACTACTGTACGCCAACTTCATAGTCATGAAAGAATACAGCTTGACAATCAGTCGTTAAGTGTGTATTAATGAAAGTAGACCTTGTTTCTATAAAGGTTCAACAGAGTCACTGCCTGTTCCCTATTTGGACTGGGACATTAACCCTGGCAAGGGTGCTAAGAATCCCACCTTCCTTGTGGAAAGGACAGGAGGAGTGGCGGGCACGATACCATCATCACTGTAATGATACCCCGGTTCTTTTTTTCGCCACAGTGAAGAAGAAGTCAGATTTCGTGTTGCTCCGTCTTGGGGGACAGCCGTTGTACATTCCTAACAGGGGAGTCAGTTGGCTGAGCGGTGAGGGAATCGGGCTAGTAATCCGAAGGTTGCCAGTTCGATTCCCGGTCATGCCAACTGACTTTGTGTCCTTGGGCAAGGCACTTCACCCTACTTGCCTCGGGGGAATGTCCCTGTACTTACTGTAAGTCGCTCTGGATAAGAGCGTCTGCTAAATGACTAAAAATGTAAAATAAAATGTGTACAACACTTTGATTGAGCGAAATGACTAGTCACCCTCCTTTCTCCCTCTCCCAAACTTGTTTCTCTGGGATATTCAAAGAAGACAGGATTCCCTCTCAGATGAATATTAACAGTTGAAGTAACAGCCAATGCATTCATGGAAGTGACAACACTACCCCTTAAAATATATTTTTGGCTTAGCTATGAAATATACATCATCAGTGCCCAGACTGAAAATAGAACAGCCGATGATCTTAATCTCAGTGTTAAACCCATAGGTGCACAGTGTGAGGGGGGAATTATGGATTATGTAGTTCACACGGGGCCATTTCTTCTGAGGAGGCCGGAATTCCTTAGTGAGTAAACATATTTGCATAAGTGACTGAGTGATATGAATTATGGCTCCTCTTGGCATTTGCCAACTGCATTCAGCCAGTTCAATTGGGAGTGATATATGTGCGGATATCGGGTGGCAGAGGAGCGTGGGGTGGGGGTGAGGGGGGTGGGGGTCTTGAAAGGGCACCGTTAGTTCCCACGTGCACAGGCTGCAAACCCTTCGAGGCGGAGCTGCCTAAGCACAGCTGTAGGGGCCAAGACAACACATGCACACACTTGACCTTGAACTAGTATTGTGTGTGTGTTCCCTCTCACTGATGGACAGGAAGCTATAATGAGGTGACTGAGTGAGGTTGTGAGCAATTTGTGGATTAAGTAACCAGCAGAGGGACTGTTACACAAAGCCAAAAGTAACCATAACATATATTACAAAATTGACACAACGCTTAAATATAAATATGATATTTCCCGAAGTAATTAAAGTGACCAAAAGGAAGAGAATTAATATAAAAAAATACCCTGCTTTCAAGTCTGAATAAAAAAAATGCTGTCTGGCAAATGTTCACCCTACTGAACCAAAGACAAATGATATCTGCACTGTCCTTTACTCAGGGGACGGTGAGATAATTATTGAAAAGGTCAATCAGCGAGCGTTCAAATTATCCATCGTGACATTCGTTCTGCGATTCCATCGCCGTGCCCCTCTGATAGTCACCACTGGTGCCTTGCTAGTGATTCCAGTCAATTAGAGGTGTGCTTGTGAATTTCGTTAGTGTTCAGTAAAAAAAATAAAATGAGAAAGAGCTGTCAGTCAAAAGCGGGCCGCTCTGGCTTAGATCTTGCGGGTGTCGGAATCTCTAAACCTGTATTTGTATGAATAAAAATGAGGGGATTTAAGGCTGGCTGGTTTCTCTGCAGACTTGTCAAAAATATGACCTTCGCTGAGGGGGGTTGGGAGCAAGAATGAGGGAAAAAAAGATTTTAAAAGAAGCTTGGACTGACTTGTGCATAACAAAGGTAGAGAAATAGAAGAAAAAAGGCAAGAGTGAGAATACAAAAAAAGAAAAACCATCTTTGAATGAATCTCAGTTCACCCCTCAGCCTCTCTAAGGTATGGTCTACCCCATACTCCTGTACAATCAATAGCCTAACACAAATCCAAAGAATTATTCAACAGGGGATTGAGGCTGAGATTTATCTGTTTGATGTTAAACATGAATCCGATATGAAATACTTCGCCTGTCAATGCCATGAGAGACTCAATCTACACATCAAAACATGGCTTTTTTTGAACATCTCACACCTATGGTTTCAATGATCAGAAATGGGCACCTATGGACATCTTGTGGTAATAGGCACCCCAGCAAATATGCAACTGGGCCAATTTGTCACTATTGGTAGCTTGTTTGTAATTCCAATGTAGTGCTGGGATTAGCTTGACATGTCCACATGGCTAACCCTGTCATCACTGAGCTACTGGTCCACTTAACCCCATAGGCAGCATTGGTTAACCGTCTCATTGATAGGACATCTAAAAGGGTGAAGGCAATAAAAGTCCCAACCCAGGCAAAATAAGTCAAATAAGTAATTGTGTAAGTCGAATAGTGAATCAAACGCAAATATATATACAAAATAAATGTGCATTACTTAACAAGCTAGGAATGTGTTGATTGGCAGGCTCCAATCGAAGAATAGGAAGCCACAAACCAGATTGATTATTGGGAGATGGTGTTGCGCTAACAATTCCATGGTTTGGAACCAGACATTCCCTTCTGTGTTTTATTACTTTCAATGAGTGAAGCGTATATTTTATGACATGAGGGAAAGAAAAGGGAGCTGTGTTTTTGCTGTTCATAATCAGGCAGTTCAAATCTAAAGGCTGAGATGCTGTCAGAAAGCAGTCAATTATACGGGTCAAATGAGCTTTAGAGATGAAGACGAGGCATTTTGTATGATCTTAACATCCCCATCCAATCAAGAAAAGCCTGATTGCTTTATGAACAGGAGCAAGGTGGAGGTAGTAGACATGGGTTAGGGTCAGGTGGGGTAGTGAGTCAAAGACAGAACAGAAAATGGGGCGAGGGCGGACGGGTGGGGGGGAGGGGGGGGGGGTTAGGGACACTAAAACACATGTTCCATAGCTGACCTAACTCCTCTGACTATACCCCCTTTGTTTTGTCGACCGAGAGAAAACCTTTTGACATCCAGAAGTTGTAGGAAACTTCTTTTTTTTTCTTCTTTTTTTTCTTGGACAGAAAGAGACAACACTTCCTTTCCCAGAACAATCTATCTCCCTGCTTGACAAGACTCCCTGCTATATTTACCCAACTAAAATTGCAGATGATATACTTCCAGCTGCACCGCTCTCCAACGACATGGCACATGGTCCTGCCAATCACAGCAGCCAGAACAAGAGGGAAAGCAGAATGGAGGAACTTTTAACAACGAAGCAAGGGAGGGAGAAGAACAGAGGGAGAAAGGGGATGAGAAACCTTGTGGGGACAAATCCACATTTCCTTGCTGGTTGGCTTTTGTTGTTGTTAGATGGGTCTGAGAGTTACATCTGAAATTACTAGGCTTTCAGTAAGTAGACAGCTGGGCCACTGCGAAACCTCACAGCACCAACACAACACAGAGACACAGCCCACCCGGAAGAATTGACACTGAAATGATTCCTGTGTGTTTGTGTGTGTCTACATTATGTGCACGTGGGATTTTGTGCATGAGTGCGTGCGTGGAATGACAGTAGGGTATTGGTATCCGTTGTTGCAATAATCCCCCCAAAATGCATTCAGTTAGTTAAGATCTGATGCACACTAGTCTGGTTATTTGCTTTTTCTTATCTGCTTTTAGAAGCATTTGTCTCTGCAGGACAGTGACATGGTGCTCGAGGGTCAAAGTTTGTGCTTATAAGATTACAAGAAGGTGAGTCGCCTTTCCACATAAATCACATTGTAGTGACAAGAACTGGTAACTAGAATGAAGTGACCTCCAACCATCCATTGTTCTTTGAAAAAGGAAAGACAGTCTACATTCTTAACCTTTTAAGAATGATCAAGGGGGTAAACCATCAAAGTAGATTTTGGAATAAAAGATCAACGTAGCTAGGTGAAATATAATAAACACTCCGGTCTCCAATGCCATTGCTCTGGAGCACTAACAAGACCTTTGGTGTTACAGCAGTGGGGTGGGGGGGGGGGGGGGGGTGCGGGGGGGGGGGGCTGGGGTTTGAAAACAGCGTGGCCGATTCCTCCTAGGCCCCCGGCGCAGCCGTGCCTGTCTGTCTTGCAGCTAGTAGTAGCGGTGGCATTCCCTTGAGAGCGAGGGGAGGGCTACGCTACTAGCTACACCCGGAGAGGGGCTGAGACCATGGCCTCAGGGCTCCATGTGTTCCGTCCCTCCATCATCCAGATAGCTTGCTAGCTGCTGCCTGGTAGGAAGAGTTTAGAGGGCTGCCCCACTGCAAAGGCACGTTAACATAACGGCAGGGTGAGCACACAGTTGGCCATGGATCATCAGCTAGTAGCCAATACTGGATCTTTAGAGCCTGTACGTGAATGTAAGAGTCGTATGGTGGGGTGGTGATAGCTTTTGTAGATGGCAATGAAGTTGGATGCACATGCACCATAAGGATATTTGCTTCTATGAGCACAACCATGTGTAAGATGTACTGTAGGCCCAAAAATGTGTTAATATGGTTAGCCTTTATAAGGCTTCTTAATAAACCTTTTGAGGAATGAGAAAACTGCTCGATTCTAAGGCACAGAGCCTCTACACATTGTGTGTATCTTTACCAGACTTCAAATGTTCTCACCAGAGAAGAACACTTGCACAACCCACCGTAACATTTACCTTCACCGTCTAGTTTATTAGCAGGCATTTGGATAAAAGATGAACAAACAGTTGTATCGCTTCAATGGGACTTCTTCAAATGATTAAGCGGAGTATCCCCCACACAGTAAGACATTGGGAGAGATAATATTGACAAACGTGAAAGGCCAACCTATTTCACTGTGGAAATCTGCCACGCACACCTGATTAAATATGCTCTTACTCTTCAGACAGGAGGAAAAAGGCACTTTGTGATAGCAATCTTGAATGTGTTCAACCTCAAGGTCTCAACTGACTACGGCTTTATCCGTGTGATGTATTTGAGGAGGGAAGATTGGAAAAGAAACTATGGCTACTTGTTTTATAGCCTTTTTGAAGAATGTTGGTCTTTCAGGGATATTAAACGATGGCAACTTCAAATATTCTTCAGTGAATCCATCCTCTGTGTCTCTCTACTATATGTCTCTACATAAAATGCTTTCATAGAAAACTGAGAGACCAACCTTTATTAGCTATTCAACGTTAAATTCAGTAAGCTTGGTTGGTGTGTACGTAAAGGAATGGTTAACCTGAAACACCTTTTCCACTTGTATGTATTTTCAGCAGTGCTAACCTTTTATGCTGTTGAGTATCTCCTTCAGGTGGCTAAAGCTGTTGAGTAATGGATCTTGTTCTTCATCCTGAGCAAAGAATTAGGTAAGGTAAAAGACAAACAAATTACATTTAACACGATTACTAATATAACTGTGGTGCAGTTTTTAACGTTCTATGTGTTTTTTTTTACACTATTGTCGGTGTATGGAGAGTTTGTTTGTGCTATGGATCAGAAATATAGTGCTATAGCGTTGAACATTAGATCCATATAGGCCATATCCTCTTTATGTGTGTTGCACAGGAAAGGCTAAGTTCTATAATGAATGGTAAACAAAATAGTCTTTATAAAATGACAGTGGAACACACTTACTAAAGGAGTGTGGGTATTCCATCTTGAATTCCTCTTGATGGCACCAACTACAGTACATATCTCCCCTTGGACAATGTATATATTCTTGTCCACCATCCTGTTTTCTGTGAAGACAAACATAGGGTGAGACTGGATGTTACTTTGAAGGAAACTACCTATTTCTCCCTTGCTTCAGTTTAACATTACAACTGTTAAATCCTTTGGTCCTCCTGTTGAAGGTGGATGTACGGCTAGCCCAATTGTCTCCGGATATGATTATTGCAGGAATCACCATGTGTACATTAATAAGGGACTGATACCCAGTCAATTGATGTGCTGAGAATGTGACAGAACATCATAACCTGACATGGTTAGCAACCACAATACTTAGCATAACCCTAATAGCATAGGTACACAGAAATGGCAATACATATGAATTAAAAACCGCAGCGACAATTAAGGCAGAAGGTATATGCATCAGGTAGCCAAATGGCCGCATCCTACGATCTCTCTGACCTGATGTTAGCTAATCTATAGTATTACGTAATGAAGGCGACGGCTTACCTTTCAAAACTCACAATTATTAGACAAGTACACTATAGGACCATCCAGACTCATTGAAATTTGAACTAGAGGGCTAGCTAGTAGTAGTAGCAGGCCTGACAAACCCAGACCAGCCACGTATAGTGTAGTGGGTTTTCCACTCTAGCTAGTTTAGCTATTATTGAACCCTGCAGCAAGTGAGATGATGTATCATAATATTAGCTGGTTTGCTAGATGACACATGAACACGATGTTATGATTGCGGTCATTGTTAAAAAGCTTGCTCTTGCGGGACTAATTCTTGAGAGTCGTTGTTAACCAGTTCTAGGTAATGGGGTGTCCCCAGAAACAACACTGTGTGCTAGCTAGCTAATTTGATTAGCAACAGCCATAGAGCCTAGCTATCTAGCAACAAAAAAAAGCTAAATCTTACATCTCCTTACAGTTCTGCTTGAGAAAGCTCGGCTTGGCAATAACAAACTACTCGTCGTCATGTAGCTAGCGTTGTATTGTATTTTGAAGACAAAACTGGTTGCTTGTTGCTTAGCTGGCTAAAACTAGCTTACGTTAGCTGGCTGCCATTGTCAGACATTTAAGCTATTTTGACAGGTCAACTCGACGAGCTAACGTTAGCTAGATAGCTAACTAGCTAGCACAACATCCAAGTACTATGTCAGTCCGACGTGGACCTCGTATCACTGTGAATTAAGCTCCAGACTATAAGTCACGTTCGAGAATACTGCTTTACTTTTCTTTGTTTCACAAAATTGTGGATAGACAACATTTCACCGAAAAACACATACCTGTTTAGTTGCAATTCCAAGATGGAGTCCTGTACAATTTCAACTGGTGGTAGCCTGCTACTAGCTAGCTAGCTAGCTAACGAGCAAGCCAAGTACTGTACAGCTGACCAAAAGTGATGACCAAAGTTCAGTTAGCTACACCATATAGAAAAATACCAATACTTAGGCATTCCAATTCTTATACATATAATACAAAGACACTGATTATTAAATTGCCAGACAGTGTCAAATATGAGCAATTAAAACAAATATACCGGTTGTCAATCTGTACTTCGTAAACACACTGACGTGGAAAACCTGGAAATGTGCAACCAACCTTGCTGCCTGCGTTTGTTTGACAGCTTACTGGACCAATAGCCTCAAACATGAATTGGACATTAATCCAATATTAATCAAACATACATATGAATCCCCTTTATATTTTTACATTGAGCATGTTATCATAAATGTTTTAAACGTCTAAATTATACTTCTATGTTTTCAAGAAACCTGTTTAGGTTAAGAAACGCATGGAGAGGCGGGACCATAACAATCAAGGTTCTGTGTACTCAGTGCCAAAGGCATGGCTAGTATAATCATTGCAAGCATCAGCTCGAGTTGGGGAAATGGCAGTAGTGTAAGATTGGAAAAGAAACTATGGCTACTTGTTTTATAGCCTTTATGAAGAATGTTGATCTTTCAGGCATATTGAACAATGGCAACTTCAAATATTCTTCAGTGAATCCATCCTCTGTGTCTCTCTATGTCTGCATAAAATGCTTTCATAGAAAACTGACAGACCACTATTCAACGTTAAATTCAGTAAGCTTGGTTGGTGTGTATGTAAATGAACTATAAGGATTGTTCATATGAAGTAAATAAATAAATACAAATATCAAGTTTTTCTCGTTGTTAATCCTGAAGAACACTATAAAATACCTGTCAAATCTTAGACTGATCTACTAGTAGGTTACCATGAAGCCTATTATATAATTAAGAAAACATTAAACACACACACAACATGGAAGTATTTTTTGCAGTAATAACCTCTATGGGCCAATATCAAATAACCTTTACACAAACATGTACTTAGACAAGACAAAAGTATAACACATTCCTAATTCTGAGGGCCATTTCGCACAATTCTACCAGAAAGTGTTAAATATCTGGTTAAAACATGAAAATTCTGCATCCCCACAGTAGCAGCTCTTTGTTTGCTCTCTTCCAAAGTGTTTGATCACCTGCCGGGATTGAAATTGCAACATTTCATCTGCAAATAAAGGCATGCCATTTCTACAGTATGTGGAAGGAGATATGTCAACCTCACAGAAGAAATAACTTTATGATGTCAGTCATTCACCTGTACGTACAGGTTTATGACCTCTTGGTTATTCACCAACCAAGTACCAACCAAGAAGTTATCATTGACACAATCTCTGGTGAAAATATGTTGGAATCATTCAAATTAAATTTTATGTTTGTATATCCTATGTCATGTTCATTTCTTGCTCTCATTAATTTGCATGGCAATGGAATCTTGGTTTATGTGGATATGAATCCCATGTATCTAAACTACATGCACTAATCTCTTTAGTAGACTTATTGTGTTGGCTTAGGAGTCCACACATGTATTGTGTGTTTAGACAATGTTTATGTATGAATTTGTAAAACATTTCATGGTTAGAGAGCTGTTCTTATGGTATGTTGCACATGTGTTATACATTGTGTCCTCATCTGACCTACAATGATGTTTTAGTGAATGTCACATTTCTGTACCCACCCATGTTCTTCCCATATGAAACATCTGGATTTCTGTTTATTAGATTGACTTCTTCCAAACTGAAACTATGCAGGCCTACTCAGGATATCTTGGAAGCATTTCTAATCATTACTCATTATTAGCTGCATATTCCAAGAAGGACCTCAGCCAATCATCAGATTCAGTGAAATATTCATAAGACCTATACTTGTTTGAAGAATACATGGCTGCTTCAGTTTGGCTTCCAGTGTGAGTGTAAAGTGTAATTTCATTTTCTTATCTGTCCATTATTGTATCATCGCCATCAATTAAGATTCTACATAACGTACTGTCTACCAGACATGTAAGAAGTAGGCTAACACGTACCCCTTTTTATCTAATAAAACATTGATTGGGAGATTATTGCATGTAAAATTCAAATCCCATTTTTCGTTTATAATGGATAATCAAATGGATAGAGCAATCTCATCAGTTTTTAACTTAATCTTGTAGAAATCGCTGTTGTAGCCTATCATGTGTCTTTCAAGTGGCATGCATCTTGATTGAGTTGCAGAGAGAATGTAACCCCAATACCTATTTACAGATTGCACGGTGTCTTGTTTTGGAGTATTTTGAAGGAGAGAGAACATACGGAAGGAAAAGTCATGTGTAGTGATTGCCTTCAGTGGGCTTTTCTGTAGTCTACAGTCTCTATCCTTTGCTTGGGGAATCGACATCGACTGCGCCATCCAAAAGTAAGCGCATGTCAAAACTGCAAGGCTAAAGTCGCGGAGAGAGGGCGCGATTGTGTGAAGCCTATGATGTGCTGCTTATATGGTAGTTGTATGCATTGTGCCGTATGTTGTGAGAGCAAGATAGACAGACACCGACAGAGAGAGAGAGAGAGAGAGAGAGAGAGAGAGAGAGAGAGAGAGAGAGAGAGAGAGAGAGAGAGAGAGAGAGAGAGAGAGAGAGAGAGAGAGAGAGAGAGAGAGAGAGAGAGAGAGAGAGAGAGAGAGAGAGAGAGAGAGAGTAGTAATGTAGTGTTGGTGTGTGCGTGCTGTTACGCGAGAGTAGTGGGGGGCAAGCAAAAGCTGTGAAGTGGGCAGTCCTTTCTACAGTGGACCTGTCGCACTCGATATTTAGCATAAAGTCTGCCCCGCTCTGTATGGGGATCGAGCTTTCCCTCTTCGATTGTCTTCATGTCTGACTGCATTGAGAGAAGGAAACTGACGCTTTTTTACTTTACAGCCAGAGGAACTTTCTACATGTCAGCAACATCCCTCTTGGACAACGAATAACTCACACCAAGCTAGTCTATCCAGGGATTAATTTAACCAGAGCGGGATTTCATGTGAGTATTAGGTCCAAGTGTAGCCTATCTGTTTGTACACCTGTAAATAACGTGAAATGGTTCTTGATTCAACACGTGTAGAGAATACAGTCAAAATTACGCAAGCATCGGTTCATCATCCCGAGTTACTGCTAGAAGGGTGTCTATTCCTAAACCATAAACTGTCATAGTTACTCCACACAAGACCTGTGGTAAGATCATAATTAACTATAGCCTAAACGTTAGTGCATATAGGCCTAGTGAACGAAAATGCAAATAAGCCAAGCAAATAAAGTTTACTTTAAATATTCAGTTGTTGGATAATATTAACAATAGTGTTTTCAGACTCATATAGTTTATGGACCAACTCATAAATTGACTTGACTTAATGTGCTATAGGCCCTAACTTTTCTAACCTAATGTTAACTTTTCATTAATAGCCTACTCGCGCACAGCCTATAGTCATGCTTGCTGGGCTGGAAATCTTCCACAATATTCCACGCTCCGTTGAAAATAACAGAAGCCAGAGTGTTAGCGTCCCCTTCCTAAATAATGAATTCATTAAAGTATAAATGATATGTAATTGTGTCTACTTTATAATGTATCGCAGATAAGGACACTCGTGATGGTTATTACTTTTTATTTATTTATCGTAACCAGTTTTTTTCTCTATCAAACAAAACACAAATAAGCATAGATATAAAATAGTAGGCTAGTCTCCAATCACACTAACCATAACTTCATGGCTTGTGAGCGCGTTCGATGTGAAACCATTTCAGAGGTCAAAAATGTTTGGGGATCTAGCCGAAATTGATAGGTGGCAGGTGCTCCTGAGCCACAAGAGACCACAGAATGAAAACCAGAGCCGTGCCCCCTCTACCTCCTGCTCCCTTTCCCCTGTCAGCCTAGAGCGCCTCTACAATCATGTGTTCGCTCATTCTTCCTGTAGTTTAAACTTGAACAATATCAAATAGGCCTACGTTGTTTTCTTTAAACCCTATTGGGCTTTCCATGGCACCCTATGGGCCTATGGTAAATATGCTTTATCCAAAAAATTGTTTTGTTCCAGAAGTCTTTTGTTTTTTTGAGCAAGTTGTGCGCTACTGAGTTATAGGCTACTGAGCCGTGTTCAAAATGTCAAAACAAAGCTTTGAAAATTGATTGTTATTGCTATTTAACCTAGTATATAAACATTTTTTTTAATGTTAGAAAATAGCCCAGGTAGAAATGAGACAAATGAAATGGGCAAAAAATGTTTAGTGTATTGGTTGCTAAAATAAAAAGGCTATATTATTTGTATTCCATCAAAAGCGTGAAAGTGACCTCAATAACAAATGTATTTACAAACACGTTTTATCATACTTGACGCGTTGGTTGCCTTTTAATTTGTTTATGGAAATAGCGACTTGTTCTATCGGTTAAATAAAGTTGGCTCTGGGCCTGTGGCCAATTCTGTCATAGGTTTATAATTTACCATCAAAGACGTTTCACACCACTTGAATAAAAATAATTTTACATGCTAATTCTATAGCCTTGGATTACGCATTTTAATGGGATAATTGTAG
Organism: Osmerus mordax; assembly: GCF_038355195.1. Classification (NCBI taxonomy): domain Eukaryota; kingdom Metazoa; phylum Chordata; class Actinopteri; order Osmeriformes; family Osmeridae; genus Osmerus; species Osmerus mordax. The sequence goes on along the minus strand of NC_090054.1, from coordinate 12,440,830 downwards.
GCCTACTTCTTCGGCAAGTACTAGTCTACAAAAGTTTTCTATCCTATATTTATCTCATAATGTGGTTGTTATTCCAACAAGGTGCTTTGTGAGTTCGAGTTTTCACTTGGCTTTAAATCTATCTATAGTCCTAACATTTTAATATCATACAATCAATGGTGTAATTTTCTCACATGCATCGGGACCCTGTTTGAATAATAATAATAGTCTTCTGCTTTTGAAATAATTTCAAAGGGATATTCGATATCCCAACAACCTTGTTCAATTGAAAGCTTTTTTTTTTTAATTTGTAGGCTATTTGGTTTATAACAATGACGATACGTTGTTCGGATACCCTATTTATTGTTGCAGTCAAATTAACACCAATTCATTTAGTCTTGGTCCCTTTGAGAGGCGTTTGGCTTAGACACTATCCCAATCTTGCAGTTTAAAGTTAACTGCAGCAATATCAGGACTGCTTAGCCTAATTGTAATAGCTATCTGGAAGTCCCAACAAGTTTATTTTTATGACATGTTCATCAGACTGGGTTGTTATGTCTCGTGTTGATGAAAAACTCGCCTTGACAGTCCTATGCAAATGTCTGTTAGGAGGGGAGAAATTAACATCTACAAACATTGGGCCGAAATTCCATCTGCCGCCTCCTCGAGGAGACCCTTAATAAGTTCTCAGACAGCAAAGTGACACACATCTTAATCAAGTCTTAATCCAGGGAATTAATTCTCGACGCGTTTCTGAATAATTCCAATGCAAATGCAAGTCCGTGGAAATATGAGCAGTCTGCCTCAGTAGCACCAACAGATGGACCCACCAATCTTCGGAAAAATTAGAGAATTTTGTATTCAATGTTTTTTATTAGATAGGCCTATAATGAGATCGATGTTCAAAGATTCCAAAGTGCTCTAGCAAACCCTAAAGTCCACGCCAAACACATTATTTCCCGCAGTTAGGATATGGCCAGACGTCTTTGTTTGATTGCAATGATTTACGCTTCTTGAGCACTAGACTGGCAGATAAACATCGAACACACTTGTAAGGTTGATGTGAAAGGGTTATAGGCCTATCGGCTGCACAATGCATATTAACACATCTCCTTATAATATGCTAAATGTTCCAATAAACTCGTTTAAGGGTTACATTGTGAATCATCGTGGGTTGTTGTCAGACAAGTAATTTGCCTGTAACATTTCAACATGTCAGGTTATGAACAAGGATTGGTACAGCTCTATCAAGATAAGGTAGGACAAATATTATCAAATGTCAAGTTCAGGAGGGCTCCTTAAACTGTAGTTATGTTATCAGAAATAGATTGAAACCAGTAGCAATAAGAGCAAGGTTATCATTATCATTTTAACAAATTTAAACAAAAGAATAATACATGCATTCAAAGTTATCTTTGATTTAAAACTGATAATAATTTAGCATAATTCCAATTAGAATTTACTAATTTAATAAGGTTTAGTTTGAAATGTATGTTTAAAAGTAGGCCATATTTAAAATCTATTTAGCAAAACTGCCATCAGTAAACAAAACAAGAAACAATACTGTTGCTCAGCAAAGTCCTTATCAATGTGAGGTGACATGGGGACATGCAAAGCAGTTCCCACAAAATATTTGTAGAGAAACTCACAGTACATGTGGAAATTTTAGTTTAGTCCCCTTGTTAGGTCTATGATGGCGTGTTGGCCATATCATATGCACTAGGGGGAGGGTCTTGATTTGGAGTTTGAAATATAGTAATGTCACACCTCCAAAGGGGGCACTGACACCTTGTTCCAGACAAAATGACCAGCTTGCGTCACCCCTACTCACTCCCTGGCAAGCTAGCCAGCCTCTCAGCACCACATTGACACTGGCTCATCCATCATTGTCACGGTGGATATGTGTCTGACTGGGTCATATTCATATTTATGACCAAAAATACTGTACACTGGGGATACTTGTCTTGGCTACACATACATACAAAGGACAGCTGTTGCTCTCAGGCAAGTACTCTTTGAGCTCTAGAAGATGAGACTACCATTGAGGGTTACTTTATTTGTGGAAAAACAGAAGAACATCAAACAAATAAGAACTGTAGTCAAAGACTGTCAGAACCCATTAGAGTACTTTTGCTACAGTCTTACATTGACTTTTAATATTGAGAATGGCCTCAAATTCCACCAGCTACTTATCTTTATTATTACATTGATTTGCATGACAAACAATGGGATATACACGATTTGATGTGTATGGTAAAGCAATTTTTCTACCTATATTTAACTTTATCCTCCTCAATCTCTCATTTTCTGCAAAGATAAAATACACATATCATTGATAGACTTGTGAGTTATCCTGCTGTGCAATGATTTGTTTTGTTTTTGTGTAAGTTCTCTATGTGAAACGTTTCTGGCTAATTGTGCCATAGGTTAACAGAATGAGCAAACTAAATCCAGTCTGGGATATTATATATTACGTCTTATCTTTTAAACTTTCATTTTATGCACTTGCTTGTTCCTCCTAAAATCTTTTGATGTTATTGTCATGGCTAATTTAAAGGAGAAACAGAAGTTCTGAAATATGGTTTAACACAAATTAAGATAGATATTGAGGTTTTGATTTTATTCTTGCAAAGCACTTTTAATGGAGGCTTTTAAACTTATTTTGCTATACATATTAAAATATAACAAAGAAGTCCCTCCATTAGCTATTAATTTCCCTTTTTCCAATGGGACAATGACACGTAATAACTGAATGGAAAGAAATACAAGTTTGTTAGAGTTAAAAGCCTCTGAACATGGATGCTCTGTAAGCTAAAAGGGAACTACTATTTTGATGGTGTAGCACTCCGTTTTGGACTTGGTCTCTTGATCAGTACTGGATCGATCAGGGGTTGTGATCTTATGCCATATGTGCACCTCTAAATTACTATGCTGAAATCCTACGTTTGATGAGATGGGAGGTACAGACTGGCATATAGATTGGCACATGGAGTAAACCAGCCAGGAGCAAGATGCGTGCATGGGAGACATTGTGTTAGGTTGGTTTAGGTGCAGTGCTATGGGCGTAAGTAAATCCCTTTGTGACATTGCTTGCAAAAAGTGCTATAGAGACTACAAATAAATTTGTTCTCGAGAATGAAGAAACTGTAATTGGCTACTTCTGCGTAGTTTTTAAACTACTTTTAGTTTGTCTTGTCAAACAAATGATACCACTGTTATTAGCCTGTTTGCTCTTAAACTCCCTTAAAGGGTGGCTAGTGGACTGGAACCTACCCCGTCATTAAACCCAGCCACGACATCATAAATCTCATGAAGCTTTGAGGGAGTGATTGTGCCCCCATATCTTAAAGGTGTTAACTGCGCTTGTATAAATAAACGACCTGTTATTTTAGGATCTATTACGTATCCGTCTCCCTCATGAGGATACTATTTTGGTTGAACAGATCATGATAAGTTTATGCCAATAACCAAATGATCAAAAATAGATCGACAGAGACAGTTGCAAAGACAAAAAAAGGTTACTCTGGTTAAATTATAACGTGACAAAATTACGTTCTAATCAAAAAATGGGCTATGAAGTGTTATGTTGTCTGTAGACAAGATATAGGCCTAGTAGCCTATAGATCGTATGCATTACTTTTCAATTATATTTTGTCGTTCCTGTTCAGAGACACAAATTCCTCCAGCAATGTCTGTAAAAAGTGGGCATTAGGCTAAAATGACTAAATATAACCATATTAACGACCACATTGATAAGCTTGTGTTTGTTTTTATATTGACTTGTGCTGAAATGTGTTGCATTGCTGTTTGCAGAGTCTGTCGGCCGGGGTTATGGATTTTAACCTTCTGACGGACAGTGAAGCCCGTAGCCCGGCGCTATCGCTCTCGGACTCCGGGACCCCTCAACATGATCAGGGATGCAAAGGTCAAGACAACAGCGGTCAGTTATAACACGATGACCTTTTTCATGACTATATTTGTAAAGCAGGATTTAACAGAGTTGTTCTGGTATACACAATTGCAATAAGTAGCACACAACGTGGGCTATTTCTAGGCATATATTTCAGTAGGTAGGCATACACAGCCTATAATATTACGTCAAATTCATGTAGATCCGGTGTACAGGCTTATAATTGTAAATACTTATTTCATGGATGAACGGAGTGAGCGCACGACAATTTTTATATTGTTCTAGGCCTAATTTCTAATAACAAATAGGCTAAGTATGCAAGTTATTTACTGATGGGCAATTATGTTGAGGATTCACGCATTATATAGGCTAATATAGCCAGGCTTTTATGCTTTGACATAGCCTAGTCAAGGTATTTTTGCTGTTTTGCATGCATGGGACTGGATATAGAGTAGCCTACACAAATGTCTCCAGGAATTGGAGCAATCATCTGCAAGCTTATCCTTGTGCACAAATCAATGACGTGTCTGAGGATCTAGCGGCACCAACTGATCTCACAAGCGTGACAAAAGCCTATTGGGTCTCTTTTTACCGAAATGGACAAGCTCATTGCAGAGTTACCCCGATATTTGTTGCAAAACAGGGTAGAAAAGAAACATGGGGCATGTTTAGCATTTATTTTGCGCTCCAAATCCGTCAGGCCCTGTGTGCTATTCGTGGATGAGGTCTTTTGTCTTTTTCAGTTTTATGATTTGTTGAAAACCAGATTATTTAAAAAAGACCAAATATAGAGTGAATATATTTTTTATTCTTTCCAAATCGTTTTTATATGACTATTTCTTATGCATTTTTCTACGAAACCCTCAATATTATGGACATTCATAGAGAATTCATAGTCCATTTTCGTTCATGAAATTATAATCAGCCTCCTAGCCTTATAGAGATAGGCCTAGATCATTGAGATTTTGATCAAACAAATAAAAGTATGCCATTCCAGATTCTGTAAACTAGCAAACTAATGACGAAGCTAGATAACTCTTGATGTTTTGAGTAGCCTAGTCCACATTCCGTTTTCAAATGTATAGCCTAGGTTTCTCACGAAGGGTGAACAAAGGGGTTCGTTTTATAAAAATACATCTAATAAAATACCGATCCTATTAATTTAACTGGAAATAATCGGCGCCCATGAAATAGAAGCATGGATGCTGAAATAACACATAGGCCTAGTAGTTGGATTGAAATAGCGAATGCTTCCAAATGGATTAATTGAATATTTTGAGCCTTTTGTGCATAAACCGCTATTTCACAACTGTGTGAGTTTGTCGACATGTGTGTGTATAGGGCCGTGCATGCATTTGTGTGTGCTGAACGTCTGTGCGTGTATGTATTCATGTGTTTTTAAATGTATGCATTTGCACATGCATTCTACCTACACCTCCATGTCCTGCCTGTCTCTGTTCATCCAGGGGACAAGCGCATAAATTCAAATTTAATTGCCAAACAACTGTGTCTGGCTTTGCAACCTCTGCTCATAAATCCACCCCTAACAAGCTTTCAGACATTCTGGAGCTGAGAATATCTCACCCCATGTCAGCCTCAACGACATTCAAAGAAATGTCATCAGTGTAATGTGTGCCTGTGGCTGCCCCTCCGGAACGTTAATTTACTGTTAAGCCTTTACTTATTTATAATCTTGTTTCACTGAACCGTTTAGTGTAGACGTCTCTCACTTTCTGTTCATTATCATCATAACTTTTCTGGTTGTCTAAGAATAAGTCTATGGCAAGGCTTGTAGTGATAATAGGTTCGAAGTCACTTTTATCCTTAAAAGGACAAAGGTGAATTGCTGTGACATGCCCCATGTATAATGACAATAAATATTTGATCAATCCATGTTCAAAGTTAACTGAGAAATAACCACATCAAAAAGAATAAAATATACCTTGGTGATCAACAAACAGTAGAATTAAATGCCACCAATGGCCATTGATAAGTTAAATCGCAAACCAATCTTTTCTACAACAAGCAGGGACCTTATTAGTAAGATTGCCTCCATTGTTGACCACAATAGGTTTTAAAGGGTTCCGACCTCCCCTCTGTATTGTGACATGGGAGTCAGGACAGATTTAGGCTTTTAGTGATGGCTAAACCAGTGTCAGTTTACTGGCAGATAACAGCCTCGGCCTGGCCTTATTGGTTTTGCTGGTGGCCCTGCAGAGTCTCTTTTAAACCCCGCTGATCATTTCAAACTCCTCCTAGAGAGCTAAGCCTTCGCCAAACAGTCCCAAACCTGCCCAGTCACAAAAGCCTGATCCAGGGGATTAGGGAGCCAGCTAATTTTGCACTTTCTGTGGGGTCCTCAAATTGCGGAACTCTGATTAGGAGAGGACGGTTCATTGGTAGACATAACATGGTTGTGTTGGCCCACCCTTTCTGTGATTTTTTTTGTTTCAGGGCCAAAGGAAGGCAATTATTGATTAGTTGTTTTCTGCAATATAGGTCCAATGAGCTGTTATGTGATAGGTTACATTGTTGTTGGTTTGACTTAAGTAGTATTTGTGAAATGTAAAAACATCTGTTTAGGATTGAGTTTTCTTGATTAAAAGATGGTTATGCATCTTAGAATAAACTATTTTCCACTAAAACCTCCCAAATACATTATTTTACTTTGAGCACATCTCAAAATCTGAACGAAAACTCGATATTTCTCAATGGAATTTGGAGTTAACTCTTGGGGGTCCACCTCCCGCTGCCCCTCCAGACACAGAGAAATCCCACCAGAACCAGACGGACGAGTCCAATGCTGAAGACGGCTCCCTGAAGAAGAAGCAGCGCAGGCAGAGGACCCACTTCACCAGCCAGCAGCTCCAGGAGCTGGAGGCCACGTTCCAGAGGAACCGTTACCCAGACATGAGCACACGGGAGGAGATCGCTGTGTGGACCAACCTCACAGAGGCACGCGTCAGGGTGGGTAAACCCCTCACGCACTCACGATGAAAATGATTTTGGTGATTATTGGTGATTGTGGTAGTGATTTGGACAGTGGTGTTGATGGTGGTGGCAATAATGATGGTGGTGGTTATAAAGCCAATGCTGGTGATAATTATGGTGGGGTGGGTCATTATATGGTGGTGATGATAATGATGGTGATAATGATGGTGGTGATGATAATGATGGTGATAATGATGGTGGTGATGATAATGATGGTGATAATGATGGTGGTTGTGATCATGGTGATAATGATGGTGGCGATGATAATGGTGGTGGTGATAATGATGGTGTTGATTACAATGATAGTGATGATGGCGATGGTGATGAAGACAATGATGATGAGGATGATGTCAAAAAGGGTATTTGAGCAATTATTTATTGTTGAGTGATAGTTGTTTCGCGGTGACTGCTGTATGTGGGTGGGTGCTGGTCAGTGCTACCTGCATTTGAGTTTCATTGTTTTATACACTTTCAAGACAGAGTTCTTAAATGAAAGGTTGTATCACATGTTACTGTACAAGAACATACGCATGGATGAGTAAGTAATTCGTACATGGTTTAAATTTGTGTCTGGTTGGTTTGGTAACAGGGATTTACATTATATTATTCCTGGATAATTCCTATATCAGACATGTTTGTGTTAAAAATACAGAGAAGTATATATTGACACCAAAGAAAGGTCCTCTATTCATACATTATAGTGTGTGACACAAAGGTCAGAAGGGCACAAAGCCCCAATCCTAAAATGTTCCTTCTCCAGCCCAGAGGTTTGGTCCACACCCAGTGTGGAGCAGGTGGGTGCACATACTGATGGACGACAATACAATCGCTGCCTGCCTGACAAGTAATGGATCAGATCATGTTGGCTGAATGAAAGGTCACATAGCAGGCAGTCTTGGTTGTTATTTTGAAAGGACAACAGACCACACAAGGGCTGGGTCCTAATGTCCATCAGTAGCCCTCTGAACCCTTCACGTTCCCCTCTAATCCAAGGTAGACGCAGATTCCACTGGCATACTGAGGATACTTCCCCTGTCATGTTGATTTATGGGATTTGTCAGAGTATTTGATCGTAGTAGACAAATTTGTCTTCTTAAGGTCCATGATGACACTGGTGTATGTTATTCCATGATATATGTGTCCTAATGGCACAGATAAAATACATTTTATATTGTATATTGTGTGTACTTATCACTGATTGAGGCAATCCACCAAGGAAAAAATTGTTTGTTAGTAAGACTATACAAATGTCAGCCCTTGAAGTCCTCTAATTGCCTTTGGTTTTAAACAGAAAAATAATATAATTCATATATTTAAAGTTGAGCATTTGGTCATGCTGGTCATTTACCAGTTTAGGAAAGTGAAGTTTAGTTTGATAACCTTTCCCATAGAACCATTTGACATTCATATGTTTCCATTAACAATTAAACAGTATTGCCCCAGAGTCATGTTAAGGGTGCGAGAAGAACTCTCCTAGAGGGGGTTTACCCACTGTCACTGAGTAGGATGGAAGACTTGGTGCTACACACTGAGCTCCACATTTAATAGTCAGGAGCATTCTTTTACTATCATAACAGATGTGGTACTGGTAGACCAAGCCTTTTGAAAGAGTGTAATCTTTCTATGCCCACAATATTAGAAAGACAGAACTGGTTGAACATTTTGTGTAAACAAAACAATGATTATAATTATAATTATTTCGAAACAACTCATCTGTCTGCTTGACATTACTATGTTTATGTATGCATTCACCTTTCAGTAAAAATCTGTGGGGTATACATTTTGTGTCTTCATAAAAAATGTACTTCTGAAAATTCTGCTCAAAAACGAACACTGAAGGGAAGTATTTTTTTCTCTATTGGGAACTTAATTTGGTACGTTCATAAAAAATTTGCCATTAAAATGTAAATCCATTTTATACCCTCTTAAAATAGAATCTTAAAATGACAAATGTGAAGTGGCATGGACTTTTCTGTCAGAGCTCATAATTAAAATAAGTGAATGATTAGTTTTAATAAACCATACTTTATATGACTGTTTGATAATACACTTCAACTTAGTTTCTTAAACAAGTTTTTAATTTCAAAGTGTCAGAATATACACTGGATATTGCCCAAACTATTTGAAAGGTGTTATGATTTTAGACATGTTTTTGAATTAAATTAAAAGGGGATTCTTTTCTGCTATTAAAACTTTTAGTAATGCAACTTACCAGTTTAGTTATATTATTTACTGGTAAAATAATTGAGTGGTTGGTACAACACATCATGTTTACATTTGAAAAATGTATAGTGGTTCTCCCATGTCTTCAAATATTGCTGAAATCTATTTATTATTATCTGAGCTGTGTTTGGAGTACTGTAGATTTTGTATACATCGTTTTCTTTGTGATCATCTTGGAAATGTTTAGCCCCTCACCATCATGAATTAAGATTAAGGTTAAAGCCCATATTTATCAACCTTTGTTTCCTTGCCTGCAGGTATGGTTTAAGAACCGCCGTGCTAAATGGAGGAAAAGGGAGAGGAACCAACAAGCAGAGTTGTGCAAAAATGGCTTTGGCACCCAGTTCAATGGACTAATGCAGCCCTATGACGACATGTACTCGGGCTACTCCTACAACAACTGGGCCACCAAGAGCCTGGCTAGCAGCCCTTTGTCAGCCAAAAGTTTCCCTTTCTTCAACTCCATGAATGTAAGCCCCCTGTCCTCCCAGCCCATGTTCTCCCCTCCCAGCTCCATCCCCTCCATGAACATGGGCTCCAGCATGGTGCCCTCAGCTGTGGCTGGGGTGCCCGGTGCAGGCCTCAACAACCTGGGCAACCTCAACAACCTCAACAGCCCCACGCTCAACTCTGTGGCGGTGACAGCGGCCACCTGCCCCTATGCCACTTCGGCTAGCCCCTATATGTACAGAGACACCTGCAACTCCAGCCTCGCCAGCCTCAGGCTCAAGGCCAAGCAGCACGCCAATTTTGCATATCCGGCTGTTCAGAACCCAGTGTCTAACCTAAGCCCATGCCAGTATGCAGTGGACCGGCCAGTATGAAGACAGACCACAACCTCCAACCCCCACCCCCCAGTCCTAAAACACCTACCTGTATTCTCTCCCCCAAATCCACTTCCCCCACTGCTCCCAGCCAATAGACCTTCTCCTGTCCTCCCTATACTACATCTATGAAATGTGTTACTGCGGTATGGACTGACTACCATGATGTTGTTTGAGGAAAAGGGGTGGTACACAACAGGAATAAGCTTAAACAGAGACAAAACTATATTCCCAGATGGACCACCACGCTTCAAAGAACTCTCTCAAATAAGCTGAGACTTTGTTGCTGAACCGACCAACTGTTAAAATGAGGATTTCTAAGATTATATCAACTATAATTGTTTTGGACTGCATGACAAGAGTGAATTTAAGGAAAACAAAGAAAAACCTGAATGCTGCAACTGCACTGGTGGTCAACATCTTGGCCAAAAGGAAATCATTGTTGAAGCTTTCCACCACCATCGCAGGAAAAGGGACCTGTGGTTGCAATATGGGGAAAAGAGGATGTATATAATGGACTTTTTTCCGTTTTGTATGTGACAAAACTATCTATGAAAAGTAGTTATTTGAAGATAAGAAAAGCATGTTCTTCAAGAGCATAGATTGATGTACTATGAGAACCTTCTTTTGGAATTTGAATCTTTGTTATGAATTCCACTAAGTTCAGAAGGTCCAGGGTCATAGTTCACATCAGGAGAGATAGGAAAAGTAGCAGGACGTCATTTCAGAGAGCACAAAAAAACAGTTAGACAAAACCACCACGGTTTACACATCTGTCAGAATATCAGAATCTTTTTAAAGTAACCCCCCAAAAAGCCATTGAATATATAGATTTGTGTGGTGTTATATGAAGGGAGTCCATTACTGTAAAAATGTATGTAAGAGTGCAGTTGTTATAAAACAAGCTTTTTTTGGTGTAGCCTGCTTTGTCTCATTAAAATGAATAAAACGGATATGTTTTTATGAACAACTAAGACTGCTATTTGAGTAAATACTGTGTAAGAAACAATAATTATTCTTGCTTTTTGTCTTCTCATCATCTATGGCCCATGACATTTGACAAAGTGACACAGACCTACACACAATGTTCTCTGGACATGACGGCACAACACCATGGAAACGCCATCTCACCTCCATGGCAACATTACGCAACAAGGACATGGGGAGAGAGATGTAGAGATATAGATGTTCCCGTTGGCTGGTCACCGATATGTTTGACCTACACTCTTTGAGCAGTAGCCACAGTGCGGTCCCCAGGCTATCCCGTAACAGGGGAGGAATTCTCAAGCCATGCTTCAGATGGTCTGTGGTCAATGCCAACATTACATAAGCGGTTGGGAGGTGTCCCTGTAGACCCCTATCTCAGGGGACAAACGCTCCATTGCCGAGCGGTGGCACTTGGCACTGATGGTGATATTTTACAACAATGTTGTTCTCGTTTTCTAGTTTAGTACCAATGCATACTTATTTCTAACTTGCCAGTTTTCCCAAAATCAACTGTCACTCAAAGAGCTTTAACATGCCACCTAGAGAATTCTAACATTACGGAAAGTATTTATTTGTTATTTTCTCAAAAAAGTTACGTGTTGGAATGGAATGTACTGTAGAAAGGGACTAAAATAATTTTTTCTACGGTGCTTTACATTATTAGATTATTTTTAATTGTATGATTTAACAACTATTTTAGACAACCATTTGTTATTATCAACCCAAGTTAAAATGGCTGTCTATTTGAAAGTTTTATAGTGTTTTCACTTACTGCAAGCAACATTTTTATTAGCTTCTTATCACTGTTTGCCTCTTCCAGTGACTATGCCAGCAATCACTTATATAGTCAGTGCAGTTTATTGAAACTTCATACTACTAGGTAAAGAGACCAAAGGGGCCAATAAGGGACAAGACTTGGACCTTTGATTATGGTTCTCATTTATACATTGCTTATACCACACAATCTTTTCTGGCTGGGTTGGAATGTGAACCTTTCTACCTTCTCAACATTGAAGCCTGTGTCTGACCTAAAAGCTACCACAGCTGTCCAACTGACCAGGCCTTGTGAACTCTAGACAACAAGGGAAATATTCTCCATTCTGCAGTTTCATTGGAAGGGAATAGACAACAATCAATACTTTTACCGTGATGGTTAAAATAGAACGTAAACAAGCACATTGCTGGTTAGTTTTGGGATGATCCCTTCCCAAACAGGAATAGGCTTTAATGTCATTGTTACTATAGTTAGAGTTGAGCACTGAACAATACACTTCCCCAGTTCCTGCTCTACATCACAGCATGATGCTTTACACATTATATTTGACAGATAAATCATGTGGAACTGGAGTACTGTACAAGGGGAGTACTATTCTACAAACGTTTGGGGAAATACTTGAATTAATTGTCTTTTGCTATGTCATTTGCATCTGCCCATGTTTTTGCTCTGTACAGAAATCTTCATGCATTGCATTAAACATGTTGAGTGATATTACTGACCCCATCTTGTGCTCTTTCTGTGTGTTTTACAACAGACACATTACTTCAATTTGTGAAAGTGTGTAAGCATTTAATCATTTCTGTACACATTTTAATCCTTTAAGAAAATTAAATTTTAAATTGATGTTGTACTCGTTTTGAAATTTGAAATCAGTTTTGCCAGGGATGCATTCAAGCTCACCAATTCTTGGAAATAACTATTTAGTCATGAAATACAGATAAGGTTCTGCACCGATATTTGGGTGTTTATTAAGACCTTTCTCCTGTTTGTTGATAGACTTTCTATGGGATTGTGTCTCCTCTTCCACACACCACTTACAATCAATATCCCACCACAGAGGACACACACACGTAAAGGCACTAAACACACACAAGTACTAAAAGGAAAACACATGTTCACTGGTCCAAAACCATAGTCTGGAAATATCTTGGAGAGAACTTGTAGAGATGATAACGATCACCTCAGAGAATAGAGAAGAGACGGGATAAGTGGTTTTATTGTTGTCACTGGCCTGGTGAAGAATTGAAAAAGATTTATTTTCAAGGAAACTATATCTATGCATTATGCCTAACCATTTGACATCCACTTGAAGTAATGAAGACAAGCACATTTCTTGTCTTCCTGTGCTGAATAAGTATATGGACAATGACTTTTGGCCAGTTTAACTGTTACTGTTGTACCTTCCTATACTGTACAGCACTTTGACACAGACAATGTTGGGTCAATTCTGTGCTAAGTAGTTGCAGTCCAGCAACACCAAAACTGTACTGTAAGCTTTCACTTCAGTTTGTTAATGGAATGGAATTAGTCATCAAAAGATGAGCAGCAGAGCAAGATGGACATTGTATTCTCTTCAAGAATATCTTTATAGACAATAAGTATCAAGGTTTTTTTTTTTTGGCCCACCACCACCCCCCTTCTTCGGAGGAAAGCTTTATTTTTATTTCAGTGTAGTTACAATAGTAAAAAAAAAACAAAGAGAGAAAAAAAATAAAAAATAAGTATCAAGGGGTGTTGACAGGCTTTCTATTATACAGCACTGTCTGTCTACCTTGGTCAAACAAAAGTACAGAGTAAAACAATTGTAGTTGATTTGTCAGTTGGACTATAGTTGGAGCTCTGGTGACATGATTAGATTAGGATGTCATTTTGTAGTGTTTTTAGAACAGAAACATGCAATTACCTGTCAACATTAAATAAATGACCATATGTATTGCAATACATGTTTTTTCTCTGATACTTGCTATTATTACTCAATGAAACCGAAAGGCATCTTGCGTCTTCAAAGTTTTTTCTATCATGTTTGATGGACAATAATACTCATCTGTTTTACATTACACACTGTAGACAGTGACAATGCATCTAAAGAGAAAGTTAGTGCATATCCAGCCTTTGTTACAAGGTACTGATTGCTTAGAGTTAGTAATTACAACTTAACAATATTAAGCCTATTATTTGAGTACATAGACCAAATACCCAGAGTCTTTAGTTTAGATAATTATATCTCTTAGCTTTGTTGATATTAAACCCATCACACCAAAAGCTGACTAATTAGAAAATCATAATGAAAACAGTTATTAAATTCCCAGCTATTAAATCTCTTACACTCAGAACAGTGAAAGATCATCTTCTTGGTTTCTTTAATTAGCTAATTGCAGATATCTTTGGCAACGACAATTTAATTACATTTAAGGACATAACAGCCATATAGTAAATGGAATTTGCACTTCGAAGTGTCACAGAAGTGACTGTTCAACATGCAAACAGAATATATCAAATACATAGACTTCTTGTTCCTTAAAGATAATTTAATCAATGAAAATTCAGAATTCTGGAATCACTTTTAAAACATTTACAATTCAGTGCAAAGTGACTTTCATTCTATTTCTTTATGACTCGTTTGCTCAATCTGTAGTGCAAACAGCCTGTTTGCTTTTCTGCATTTTTACTTTTAGTGTATGTCATAGGACCATGAATATTTTGCTGATTTAAAATGACATGTATCCACAATCCTCATCCTTACAATCCCTGTTATTATCCAAGGAAAAGAGTGAACACCCACTAAGTAAAGCTACGAACAAGATACTGTATGTTAGTCTGCAGATGTAGCGATACAACTACAATATAACATACAATATTTACAGTGTCTCGTGTACATGTTTCCTCTGTCTACACAAAGCCTGCAATTTCACAATGACATTCACATTCAGAAACACCTGTGCTGTCACATCTTAGCTTTATCTGAGGGAGTTGACTCACAATAGGAGTAATAGTAGTTTTGTCTGACAAGTCATATCCTGAGGGAGCTGGGAAAGGGACCACACAGCCACTGAAACCTGAAAAAGCAACACACCTAGTCCAATTTGGGCTCCATTGGGGACCTAAACCTTGTTCTTTTAACGGTTGCTACCTTATCCTACCTTTTAATACTAATTTCAACAAAGCTCCTACACACACACACACACACACACACAGAGCAACTGCACACACTATTGTTAAGAGGCAGCCTCTGCGTGTAATTCTCAAATAATGACAGGCCTGGACTGTGGTTCAGTCCTGATGCTTTGGAGAAGCTCCGGGCCTGCAGGCTCAGCGCAGTCTGTGGTCCTCCTCTTCTCCAACTGTAATACATTAAATGGATTAACATTCCGACAGTAAGCCCCCGCAGACGAACCTGACGGCTTTTCTGTTCTCTCTCCCTTGCCCTCCAGCTAGCTCTGTCTTGCACGTCATTTCTCTTTTATATTGCCCCCCCCCCGCTCACACAAGCATACAGATATACAGTATACACACACATGCATATATACAAACACACATACATAGAGAGAGAAGGAATAAACAAGTAGGATTTCCCTTTTAATGATAGATTAGTTCAAATGAAGTGAATTAGAGTCTACTCTCCACTCTACTCTAAGATATTCACCTGATTGACATTGCGATTGTTTTGCCCACCTACTGGGGTCTAAATGTTTAAAGTTTTCTTAAATACATATTTTAAAGGCTGCAAAAAATACGACCAACCAGCAGTAAAGATTACTACTAAACTCAAATAAATGGCACTCACAAATGCACACGCACGGACGCAAACATTAATTTGGCTCATGGAAATTGAGGCAGAGGTGCTTCACTAAACCAATCCTAGACACCTTTAATTAAACTTGTTTTTTATTATTTCTTTCTCCTAGAGCCCTAAACCAGAGAAGGCACCTTCAGGCTGTTTTCACATGTGATTAGCCTCTGTCCAAAATCACTTAACTCCACAATGACCATCCAAATGCTTTGACAACATCATCTGGCAAAGATTAGTCCTCCCTCCTTGTTTACCTGATCATGTTGGTTCACTTACTAGTTGAAATCTGGTCTATGTCTTCTGAATACTCCAGTTTTCTCTACCTGATCATTGGAGAGTGTCTCTTGATCCTAATATATTAAGAAGCAACATTGCAGTTCCAGGGTAATAAACATAATTACTGTACACTTAAAATGATGTCAATTATTTAAAAAAAGAATTATATTGGATACAAGTTAAATGATTTAAAGATATATATTTTCAGTTTTTAAAAGTTACAAGTATCATTGGTATTACAACTCTTTTGTTGCAGAATAAGTTTGAAATGTGAATACTATAGTTTGTTAAGTGTCAACAGACTGTGAGGAGAGCAGACTTACTTATTGCTCTCTAGTGCCATCTTTTGGACATATTTAGCATGACCATTCGGTGATCCAAAAGCAGTGCATGACCTACACATACACTATAGCCAAAAATGTGTGGACATCTGACTATTAAACCTGTATGAGCTTGTTGGACATCTTATTCAAAAATAAGCAAAATGGGAACTGAGTCCATATTACGGTAATGTACATGATTTTAGAATGAGTTTACAGGCAGGTTTCTGTATATTGAGCAGTGTCCACATACCATTGTCCATATATTGTATATAAAGAAATACTAAATAATTTTTACTTAGCAGGGTTTATACTTTGAACACATGACTTTGATAGTGCAAAGTCCAAGTTGCTCTTATCCAAAGGAACATGGAACACCTGTCAAAGCTTCAGTCCTTGACCATGAATTTGCACACTATACAATAACTTACCCTCTATAGGACTATAAGCAAACAGAACAGCATGCAAAATACTCTGAGTTTTTGGAAGACTGGCTCACACCTGCTGGTTTCCCTGACCTTCCATGCTGTGTTGTGCTGTAGGTGTGCCCAACCTGCCCAGGCTAGCATATATAAAGGACAGGGAGTCTCAGCCCAAAAGCCTGTGTTCAATGTAAGTGTCGGTTAACTGTTTGCATTAGAGTACAAAAGTGCTATTTCTTGTGTTTTTGGAGATTTGGGCTAATGGTTTGTTTTTTTGCTTTTCTTCCTCTTTCAGATGTCGGATATCTGGGTTTTGGGTCTTCTTGGTTGCCTTCTAGGCATTGCATGTGGTGAGGAAAAGTATACGTGTTGTTATCCATCATTTCCTTTCATATCAGCTTTTGCTCAGGTAGATGGAAGGTCAAAATACGTAACATTTTCAGGTTTTCATGATGTGTAGTTGTAAATCTATATGTGTGTGTTTGTGTACATGGCTAAATGAACAATGTATATGTCTGTGTGTTCACAATCTATGGGACTGCTGTAACAGGTGAAAAAGTATGCTACCCAAAACTGGATTGTTTTGAGGACAACGTCCCCTGGGGAGGGACAGCAGAGAGACCTATTGCTCGTCTCCCCTGGAGCCCAGAGAAAATTGGCACCCGCTTCCTTCTCTACACTTCGTCCAACCTCGACCAATTCCAGGCTAGTAACGACCTTTACCGTGTAGTAATTCATGAAAAAATGTGTGAATCTTTCTTAATGGGTCGTGTACACCAAATGAAGACAACTGTGTGTGTCCTGATCTTAACAACACACTCCTCTCCTCAACTCAGCTATTGTGTAGTGCATTGTGTGTACAGTATGCTAACACATTTTTGCTGCCATTACATGTATGAACAGGAGTTAAAACCTGACAAAGCCAGTCTCAAGGGATCAAACTATGACAGTGATGTCAGGACCCATTTTATCATCCACGGTTATCTGACGAAGGAGAATGAAAACTGGCCAGTGGATATGTGTAA